>NW_028125582.1:0-256377 GCF_965194825.1 Balaenoptera physalus | reverse complement strand
GGTAGGTCTGTTTCCCTAGTACCAGCAAGGGGAATGTAGAAAGGCTGCCGCTCTCTGGCCGTTACCTGCAAAAGCAGGTTTAAAGCCTGAGCTAATGTCACTTCATATGAACAAGTACTGCAGGGCTGTAAATGAAACCTGCCCTCAAAATGTCTTGAGGGAGATAATGGCCAAAATATTTCAAATGGTGACACATACTTTAAGAAAACACTTTGAAGAAATAAGCTCTAATCACAGCTGGAAAAATTAAAAGGACATGTCTTAAAGCTCAATTTCAACGCATTATGAGACACATGCAAATTCAACCACAAAGAGGTATCAGCTCACACCACTCAGAATAATCATCAGCAAAAACTACAAAGAATAAATCCTGAAGGTGCTGGGAAGAAATACATGCCCTCCACATTAAGTGGGACATAACCTGGAAAGAACCACTAAGGAGAACAGAACAGAGGTGCCTTTAAAAGGTAAACATTGAGCTAGCGTATGATCCAGCAGATCTATTCCTGGACCTATAAACTAAGAAGACAGAATTGGAAGGACACAGGCACGCAAATCTGCACTGCATAGTATTACAATAGCCAAGATATGGAAGTAACCAAAAAGTCCATCGACAGATGGGTGGACAAAGAAGAACTGCTACCTGTACAGATGGAATGTGAGCTACTGAAAAAATGATACAATGCCATTTGCAGCACCATAGATGAGTCTAGAAGTAATCATGCAACTTGGAGTAAGTGAGAAAGCGAAAGACACATATCCTATCATATCACATATAGGGGTTACCTAAAAAATGATACAAACAAAGATATTTCCACAAACACTATCATAGATTCATTAAAAAAACTTATGGTTCACCAAATGGACAGGTGTGAGGATTGGATACATTACCATATTGAGGTTAACAGAGAGATACAAACACATGTGAAATATATAATCACCAAAGACCTACGCAATACCAAGAGAAGACTACTCAACATTGTGTCATAACCTACATGGGAAAAGGATCCGAAGAAGAATAGATATATGTGTATGTGTGAAAGAACCACATCTTGCACACCTAGAACAAACAAAACATTGTAATCAAGTTTGCTGTGATAAAAAATAAAAATTAAGTTAAAAATACCAACAAGAAATAATGAGACATAAACTTAAAGGGCTTTTTCCTCGCACATTCTATTCTAATTAACACCTAGAACACCACTTCCAGTAAGGCTCTGTTGCCCTAGTAACCAGATTTGGTAAAGGAGAAATGCTGCCGCCTTGTGGCCGATTCCCGCAAGAGCAACTTTTAACCCACAGCTAATAGTCACTTACCATTCATAAGCAAACAGGGCTGTAAAGGACACCTGCCCTCAAAATTGTGCTGAGGTAGGGAATGGATAAAAGAATTCAAAACAGGCAAAATGTTCACGAAGATAGTATGAAGACGTAAGTTTTACTCACTCTCTTTTTAAAGAAAGGAAAATGGATAAAAGCTCAGCCTCAGGAAGTATTAGACTCATGCAATCTAATCTACAAAAACTTTTCAACTCACACCAATCGACTGACCATTGGCAAAAAGTCTACAAACAATAAATGCTGAAGAGGTTTTAGAGAACTGTGTACCCTCTAGCTGCTGGTGAGATGTAAGAGGGTTAAACGCAAATAATGACAACAGAAAGGAGCTGCGTTTAAAAGGAAAAATTGAGGTACCATTCCATCCAGCAGGCACACCAATGGGCCACTCACCTGAGAAGACCAGAATGAAGAAGACCCGGGCTGCAAAAGCTGCACTGCAGCCTGATTCACAATAGACAAGACAGTGAAGCAACCAAAATGTCCATCAACAGATGAAACGATAAAGAAGAAGTGGTCCATGTACACAATGAATACTAGCCACGGAAAACAATGAAACACTGCTCTTTGAGGCACCATAGATGATCTTGGAGATAATCACAGAACATGAGGTAAGTCGGAAAGCAAAAGTCCTATATCCTATAATATCACTTATAGGCGTTATCTAATAACTGACACAAATGAACATATTTCCACACAGAAAGTCAATCACAGACTTATTAAAAAAAACTATGCTTATCTAAAAGGAAAGGTGGGGGGAATGGATAAATGAAGATTAGCGTTACCATATGTATACAAATACATATTATATACATATATCAAAAAGACCAACCATATAGCAAGGAAGGATTACGGAACACTCTGTAATAATTTACACGGAAAGAGGATCTCTACATAAATAGTTATATACAATATGTAGATGAACCAGAGTGTGTACACCTTGGACGAACAACATTCTAACCATTACCCCAATTGAAAAAATTAAAACAACGAACTAGGAGTAATGAGACATAAACTTATGGGGGGTTTTCCTGGCACATTCCATCCAAATTTAAAACCTAGGCAAACAACTTCCAGAATGGCTCTGCTGCCCTTGTACCCAGATTTGGGAATGGAGAAATGCTGCATCCTTGTGGCCGTTTCCCACAAGAGCAGCTTTAAACCCACTGCAAAATGTCACTAAATATTCTCCAATTGCTGGTCTGTAAATGACACCGGCCCTCCAAAAAATACTGAGGTCGAAAATCGAGCAAAAAATTCCAGAGTGCAACCTTCCAAAAAGAAAATTTGAAGAGGTTTATTATAGTCACACTTTTTTGCTTTTTTCTTTTAACAGAAAAGAAAAAGGCGTGGAAAAATGATGAATTGTAGGAATTTTTACAGACATGTAAACCTAAATTACAAAAACCTATCAGCTCACACCAGTCAGAACGGCCATCAACAAAAATGCTGCAAACAATAAATGCTGACGTGATTTTGGAGAAATGCGTACCCTCGATTCTAAGGGGGACGTGGTAAGAGCCACTAATGAAAGCACAATTGAGGTGCCTTGAAAAGGTAAACGTTGACATACCATACCAGTCAATCAATCATACCCACTGCTGGGTCTATCACCTGAGAATGAAAATCAAAAATCACAGGCTGGCAATCCTGCACTCCAGCAATATTTACCATAGGCAACACTTGGAAGCAACGAAAATGTCCATCAACAGAGGAATGCACCAAGAAGAAGTGGTCCATGTACACAATGGAATATTAGCCATGGAAAACATTGAAGCACTGCTCTTTGAGGCACCATAGATGAGCCTGGAAATAATCACAAAACATGAAGTAGGTCGGACAGCAAAACACCTATATCCTATATTATCACTTATGGCATTATCTAATAACTGACACAGATGAACATATTTCCAAAGAGAAAGACACTCACAGGCTTAGAAATCAAACTATGCTCATCTGAAAGGAAAGGAGGGGGGAAATTGAGAAATGAAGAGTAGTGTTACTATACATATACAAATACATATTATATACATGTATCAAAAAGACCGAACATATAGCAAGGGAGGTCAACGGAACACTGTAATATTTTACATGGGAAGAGGATCTGTACATTAATAGACATACATAATGTACAAATGAACCAGACTGCGTACACAAAAGACAAACAATATTCTAAACTTTACCCAGATTAAAAAAAATTTAAAAACCAAGAAGAAGTAATGAGACATAAACTTATGGGGAGTTCTCCTGGCAAATTCCATTCTAATTTACAACCTAGGACAATGACTTCCAGAAAGGCTCTGCTGCCCTAGTACCCAGATTGGGGAATGGAGAAATGCTACCTCCTTGTGGCCGTTTCCCACAACAGCAGCTTTGAACCTACTGCAAAAGGTCACTAAATTTTCACCAACTTGCCGTTCTGTAAATGACACTTGCCCTCCAGAAAATTTCTGGGGTCAAAAATCGACCAAAAACTTCACAAGAGGGCAACCTTCGAAGCAGACAATTTCAAGAGCTCTATTGTACTCACGGGTTTTTCTTTTAAGAGAAAAGAAAAAGGGGTAGGAATATGACGAATTAAAAAAAATTTAATGACATGCATACCCATAATACAAAAACCTATCAGCTCACAGCAGTCAGAATGGCCATTAGGAAAAATGCTGCAAAAAATAAATGGTGAAGGGAGTGTGGAGAAATGCGTACCCTCTTTTGTAAGGGGTGGCATGTAAAGAGCCACTAATGAAAACACAGTGTAGGTGCTTTGAAAAGGGAAACATTGAGCTACCAGTCAATCAATCACAACCACTGCTTGGCCTATCACCTGAGAAAATGAGAATCAAAAAGTCACAGGCTGGCAAACCTGTACGCCAGCAAGATTTACCATAGCCAGCACGTGGAAGCAATGAAAATGTCCATCAACCGAGGAATGCACCAAGAAGAAGTGGTCCACTTACAAAATGGAATATTACTCTAATAATAAATATAAATTAAATTTAAAAACAAACAAAAGCAAGGAGACATCAACATTTGTGGGTTTATCCGGGCACATTGCACTCTAATTTATAACCGAAGAACACCACTGGCCGGTAGGTCTGTTTCCCTAGTACCAGCAAGGGGAATGTAGAAAGGCTGCCGCTCTCTGGCCGTTACCTGCAAAAGCAGGTTTAAAGCCTGAGCTAATGTCACTTCATATGAACAAGTACTGCAGGGCTGTAAATGAAACCTGCCCTCAAAATGTCTTGAGGGAGATAATGGCCAAAATATTTCAAATGGTGACACATACTTTAAGAAAACACTTTGAAGAAATAAGCTCTAATCACAGCTGGAAAAATTAAAAGGACATGTCTTAAAGCTCAATTTCAACGCATTATGAGACACATGCAAATTCAACCACAAAGAGGTATCAGCTCACACCACTCAGAATAATCATCAGCAAAAACTACAAAGAATAAATCCTGAAGGTGCTGGGAAGAAATACATGCCCTCCACATTAAGTGGGACATAACCTGGAAAGAACCACTAAGGAGAACAGAACAGAGGTGCCTTTAAAAGGTAAACATTGAGCTAGCGTATGATCCAGCAGATCTATTCCTGGACCTATAAACTAAGAAGACAGAATTGGAAGGACACAGGCACGCAAATCTGCACTGCATAGTATTACAATAGCCAAGATATGGAAGTAACCAAAAAGTCCATCGACAGATGGGTGGACAAAGAAGAACTGCTACCTGTACAGATGGAATGTGAGCTACTGAAAAAATGATACAATGCCATTTGCAGCACCATAGATGAGTCTAGAAGTAATCATGCAACTTGGAGTAAGTGAGAAAGCGAAAGACACATATCCTATCATATCACATATAGGGGTTACCTAAAAAATGATACAAACAAAGATATTTCCACAAACACTATCATAGATTCATTAAAAAAACTTATGGTTCACCAAATGGACAGGTGTGAGGATTGGATACATTACCATATTGAGGTTAACAGAGAGATACAAACACATGTGAAATATATAATCACCAAAGACCTACGCAATACCAAGAGAAGACTACTCAACATTGTGTCATAACCTACATGGGAAAAGGATCCGAAGAAGAATAGATATATGTGTATGTGTGAAAGAACCACATCTTGCACACCTAGAACAAACAAAACATTGTAATCAAGTTTGCTGTGATAAAAAATAAAAATTAAGTTAAAAATACCAACAAGAAATAATGAGACATAAACTTAAAGGGCTTTTTCCTCGCACATTCTATTCTAATTAACACCTAGAACACCACTTCCAGTAAGGCTCTGTTGCCCTAGTAACCAGATTTGGTAAAGGAGAAATGCTGCCGCCTTGTGGCCGATTCCCGCAAGAGCAACTTTTAACCCACAGCTAATAGTCACTTACCATTCATAAGCAAACAGGGCTGTAAAGGACACCTGCCCTCAAAATTGTGCTGAGGTAGGGAATGGATAAAAGAATTCAAAACAGGCAAAATGTTCACGAAGATAGTATGAAGACGTAAGTTTTACTCACTCTCTTTTTAAAGAAAGGAAAATGGATAAAAGCTCAGCCTCAGGAAGTATTAGACTCATGCAATCTAATCTACAAAAACTTTTCAACTCACACCAATCGACTGACCATTGGCAAAAAGTCTACAAACAATAAATGCTGAAGAGGTTTTAGAGAACTGTGTACCCTCTAGCTGCTGGTGAGATGTAAGAGGGTTAAACGCAAATAATGACAACAGAAAGGAGCTGCGTTTAAAAGGAAAAATTGAGGTACCATTCCATCCAGCAGGCACACCAATGGGCCACTCACCTGAGAAGACCAGAATGAAGAAGACCCGGGCTGCAAAAGCTGCACTGCAGCCTGATTCACAATAGACAAGACAGTGAAGCAACCAAAATGTCCATCAACAGATGAAACGATAAAGAAGAAGTGGTCCATGTACACAATGAATACTAGCCACGGAAAACAATGAAACACTGCTCTTTGAGGCACCATAGATGATCTTGGAGATAATCACAGAACATGAGGTAAGTCGGAAAGCAAAAGTCCTATATCCTATGATATCACTTATAGGCGTTATCTAATAACTGACACAAATGAACATATTTCCACACAGAAAGTCAATCACAGACTTATTAAAAAAAAACTATGCTTATCTAAAAGGAAAGGTGGGGGGAATGGATAAATGAAGATTAGCGTTACCATATGTATACAAATACATATTATATACATATATCAAAAAGACCAACCATATAGCAAGGAAGGATTATGGAACACTCTGTAATAATTTACACGGAAAGAGGATCTCTACATAAATAGTTATATACAATATGTAGATGAACCAGAGTGTGTACACGTTGGACGAACAACATTCTTACCATTACCCCAGTTGAAAAAATTAAAACAACGAACTAGGAGTAATGAGACATAAACTTATGGGGGGTTTTCCTGGCACATTCCATCCAAATTTAAAACCTAGGCAAACAACTTCCAGAATGGCTCTGATGCCCTAGTAACCCAGATTTGGGAATGGAGAAATGCTGCATCCTGGTGGCCGTTTCCCACAAGAGCAGCTTTAAACCCACTGCAAAAGGTCACTAAATATTCACCAATTGCAGGTCTGTAAATGACACCGGCCCTCCAAAAAATACTGAGGTCGAAAATCGACCAAAAAATTCCAGAGTGCAACCTTCCAAAAAGAAAATTTGAAGAGATATATTATACTCACACTTTTTTTCTTTTTTCTTTTAACAGAAAAGAAAAAGGCGTGGAAAAATGATGAATTGTAGGAATTTTCACAGACATGTAAACCCAAATTACAAAAACCTATCAGCTCACACCAGTCAGAACTGCCATCAACAAAAATGCTGCAAACAATAAATGCTGACGTGATTGTGGAGAAATGTGTACCCTCGATTCTAATGGGGATGTGGTAAGAGCCACTAATGAAAGCACAATTGAGGTGCCTTGAAAAGGTAAACGTTGACCTACCATACCAGTCAATCAATCATACCCACTGCTGGGTCTATCACCTGAGAAAATGAAAATCAAAAATCACAGGCTGGCAATCCTGCACTCCAGCAATATTTACCATAGGCAACACTTGGAAGCAACGAAAATGTCCATCAACAGAGGAATGCACCAAGAAGAAGTGGTCCATGTACACAATGGAATATTAGCCATGGAAAACATTGAAGCACTGCTCTTTGAGGCACCATAGATGAGCCTGGAGATAATCACAAAACATGAAGTAGGTCGGACAGCAAAACACCTATATACTATATTATCACTTATGGCATTATCTAATAACTGACACAGATGAACATATTTCCAAAGAGAAAGACACTCACAGGCTTAGAAATCAAACTATGCTCATCTGAAAGGAAAGGAGGGGGGAAATTGAGAAATGAAGATTAGTGTTACTATACATATACAAATACATATTATATACATGTATCAAAAAGACCGAACATATAGCAAGGGAGGTCAACGGAACACTGTAATATTTTACATGGGAAGAGGATCTGTACATTAATAGACATACATAATGTACAAAGGAACCAGACTGCGTACACCAAAGACAAACAATATTCTAAACTTTACCCAGATTAAAAAAATTTAAAAACCAAGAAGAAGTAATGAGACATAAACTTATGGGGACTTCTCCTGGCAAATTCCATTCTAATTTACAACCTAGGACAATGACTTCCAGAAAGGCTCTGCTGCCCTAGTACCCAGATTGGGGAATGGAGAAATGCTACCTCCTTGTGGCCGTTTCCCACAACAGCAGCTTTGAACCTACTGCAAAAGGTCACTAAATTTTCACCAACTTGCCGTTCTGTAAATGACACTTGCCCTCCAGAAAATTTCTGGGGTCAAAAATCGACCAAAAACTTCACAAGAGGGCAACCTTCGAAGCAGACAATTTCAAGAGCTCTATTGTACTCACGGGTTTTTCTTTTAAGAGAAAAGAAAAAGGGGTAGGAATATGACGAATTAAAAAAAATTTAATGACATGCATACCCATAATACAAAAACCTATCAGCTCACAGCAGTCAGAAGGGCCATTAGGAAAAATGCTGCAAAAAATAAACGGTGAAGGGAGTGTGGAGAAATGCGTACCCTCTTTTGTAAGCTGTGGCATGTAAAGAGCCACTAATGAAAACACAGTGTAGGTGCTTTGAAAAGGGAAACATTGAGCTACCAGTCAATCAATCACAACCACTGCTTGGCCTATCACCTGAGAAAATGAGAATCAAAAAGTCACAGGCTGGCAAACCTGTACGCCAGCAAGATTTACCATAGCCAGCACGTGGAAGCAATGAAAATGTCCATCAACCGAGGAATGCACCAAGAAGAAGTGGTCCACTTACAAAATGGAATATTACTCTAATAATAAATATAAATTAAATTTAAAAACAAACAAAAGCAAGGAGACATCAACATTTGTGGGTTTATCCGGGCACATTGCACTCTAATTTATAACCGAAAAACACCACTGGCCGGTAGGTCTGTTTCCCTAGTACCAGCAAGGGGAATGTAGAAAGGCTGCCGCTCTCTGGCCGTTACCTGCAAAAGCAGGTTTAAAGCCTGAGCTAATGTCACTTCATATGAACAAGTACTGCAGGGCTGTAAATGAAACCTGCCCTCAAAATGTCTTGAGGGAGATAATGGCCAAAATATTTCAAATGGTGACACATACTTTAAGAAAACACTTTGAAGAAATAAGCTCTAATCACAGCTGGAAAAATTAAAAGGACATGTCTTAAAGCTCAATTTCAACGCATTATGAGACTCATGCAAATTCAACCACAAAGAGGTATCAGCTCACACCACTCAGAATAATCATCAGCAAAAACTACAAAGAATAAATCCTGAAGGTGCTGGGAAGAAATACATGCCCTCCACATTAAGTGGGACATAACCTGGAAAGAACCACTAAGGAGAACAGAACAGAGGTGCCTTTAAAAGGTAAACATTGAGCTAGCATATGATCCAGCAGGCCTATTCCTGGACCTATAAACTAAGAAGACAGAATTGGAAGGACACAGGCACGCAAATCTGCATTGCATAGTATTACAATAGCCAAGATATGGAAGTAACCAAAAAGTCCACCGACAGATGGGTGGACAAAGAAGAACTGCTACCTGTACAGATGGAATGTGAGCTACTGAAAAAATGATACAATGCCATTTGCAGCACCATAGATGAGTCTAGAAGTAATCATGCAACTTGGAGTAAGTGAGAAAGCGAAAGACACATATCCTATCATATCACATATAGGGGTTACCTAAAAAATGATACAAACAAAGATATTTCCACAAACACTATCATAGATTCATTAAAAAAACTTATGGTTCACCAAATGGACAGGTGTGAGGATTGGATACATTACCATATTGAGGTTAACAGAGAGATACAAACACATGTGAAATATATAATCACCAAAGACCTACGCAATACCAAGAGAAGACTACTCAACATTGTGTCATAACCTACATGGGAAAAGGATCCGAAGAAGAATAGATATATGTATATGTGTGAAAGAACCACATCTTGCACACCTAGAACAAACAAAACATTGTAATCAAGTTTGCTCTGATAAAAAATAAAAATTAAGTTAAAAATACCAACAAGAAATAATGAGACATAAACTTAAAGGGCTTTTTCCTCGCACATTCTATTCTAATTAACACCTAGAACACCACTTCCAGTAAGGCTCTGTTGCCCTAGTAACCAGATTTGGTAAAGGAGAAATGCTGCCGCCTTGTGGCCGATTCCCGCAAGAGCAACTTTTAACCCACAGCTAATAGTCACTTACCATTCATAAGCAAACAGGGCTGTAAAGGACACCTGCCCTCAAAATTGTGCTGAGGTAGGGAATGGATAAAAGAATTCAAAACAGGCAAAATGTTCACGAAGATAGTATGAAGACGTAAGTTTTACTCACTCTCTTTTTAAAGAAAGGAAAATGGATAAAAGCTCAGCCTCAGGAAGTATTAGACTCATGCAATCTAATCTACAAAAACTTTTCAACTCACACCAATCGACTGACCATTGGCAAAAAGTCTACAAACAATAAATGCTGAAGAGGTTTTAGAGAACTGTGTACCCTCTAGCTGCTGGTGAGATGTAAGAGGGTTAAACGCAAATAATGACAACAGAAAGGAGCTGCGTTTAAAAGGAAAAATTGAGGTACCATTCCATCCAGCAGGCACACCAATGGGCCACTCACCTGAGAAGACCAGAATGAAGAAGACCCGGGCTGCAAAAGCTGCACTGCAGCCTGATTCACAATAGACAAGACAGTGAAGCAACCAAAATGTCCATCAACAGATGAAACGATAAAGAAGAAGTGGTCCATGTACACAATGAATACTAGCCATGGAAAACAATGAAACACTGCTCTTTGAGGCACCATAGATGATCTTGGAGATAATCACAGAACATGAGGTAAGTCGGAAAGCAAAAGTCCTATATCCTATAATATCACTTATAGGCGTTATCTAATAACTGACACAAATGAACATATTTCCACACAGAAAGTCAATCACAGACTTATTAAAAAAAAACTATGCTTATCTAAAAGGAAAGGTGGGGGGAATGGATAAATGAAGATTAGCGTTACCATATGTATACAAATACATATTATATACATATATCAAAAAGACCAACCATATAGCAAGGAAGGATTACGGAACACTCTGTAATAATTTACACGGAAAGAGGATCTCTACATAAATAGTTATATACAATATGTAGATGAACCAGAGTGTGTACACCTTGGACGAACAACATTCTAACCATTACCCCAATTGAAAAAATTAAAACAACGAACTAGGAGTAATGAGACATAAACTTATGGGGGGTTTTCCTGGCACATTCCATCCAAATTTAAAACCTAGGCAAACAACTTCCAGAATGGCTCTGCTGCCCTTGTACCCAGATTTGGGAATGGAGAAATGCTGCATCCTGGTGGCCGTTTCCCACAAGAGCAGCTTTAAACCCACTGCAAAATGTCACTAAATATTCTCCAATTGCTGGTCTGTAAATGACACCGGCCCTCCAAAAAATACTGAGGTCGAAAATCGAGCAAAAAATTCCAGAGTGCAACCTTCCAAAAAGAAAATTTGAAGAGGTTTATTATAGTCACACTTTTTTGCTTTTTTCTTTTAACAGAAAAGAAAAAGGCGTGGAAAAATGATGAATTGTAGGAATTTTTACAGACATGTAAACCTAAATTACAAAAACCTATCAGCTCACACCAGTCAGAACGGCCATCAACAAAAATGCTGCAAACAATAAATGCTGACGTGATTTTGGAGAAATGCGTACCCTCGATTCTAAGGGGGACGTGGTAAGAGCCACTAATGAAAGCACAATTGAGGTGCCTTGAAAAGGTAAACGTTGACATACCATACCAGTCAATCAATCATACCCACTGCTGGGTCTATCACCTGAGAATGAAAATCAAAAATCACAGGCTGGCAATCCTGCACTCCAGCAATATTTACCATAGGCAACACTTGGAAGCAACGAAAATGTCCATCAACAGAGGAATGCACCAAGAAGAAGTGGTCCATGTACACAATGGAATATTAGCCATGGAAAACATTGAAGCACTGCTCTTTGAGGCACCATAGATGAGCCTGGAAATAATCACAAAACATGAAGTAGGTCGGACAGCAAAACACCTATATCCTATATTATCACTTATGGCATTATCTAATAACTGACACAGATGAACATATTTCCAAAGAGAAAGACACTCACAGGCTTAGAAATCAAACTATGCTCATCTGAAAGGAAAGGAGGGGGGAAATTGAGAAATGAAGAGTAGTGTTACTATACATATACAAATACATATTATATACATGTATCAAAAAGACCGAACATATAGCAAGGGAGGTCAACGGAACACTGTAATATTTTACATGGGAAGAGGATCTGTACATTAATAGACATACATAATGTACAAATGAACCAGACTGCGTACACAAAAGACAAACAATATTCTAAACTTTACCCAGATTAAAAAAAATTTAAAAACCAAGAAGAAGTAATGAGACATAAACTTATGGGGAGTTCTCCTGGCAAATTCCATTCTAATTTACAACCTAGGACAATGACTTCCAGAAAGGCTCTGCTGCCCTAGTACCCAGATTGGGGAATGGAGAAATGCTACCTCCTTGTGGCCGTTTCCCACAACAGCAGCTTTGAACCTACTGCAAAAGGTCACTAAATTTTCACCAACTTGCCGTTCTGTAAATGACACTTGCCCTCCAGAAAATTTCTGGGGTCAAAAATCGACCAAAAACTTCACAAGAGGGCAACCTTCGAAGCAGACAATTTCAAGAGCTCTATTGTACTCACGGGTTTTTCTTTTAAGAGAAAAGAAAAAGGGGTAGGAATATGACGAATTTAAAAAAATTTAATGACATGCATACCCATAATACAAAAACCTATCAGCTCACAGCAGTCAGAATGGCCATTAGGAAAAATGCTGCAAAAAATAAATGGTGAAGGGAGTGTGGAGAAATGCGTACCCTCTTTTGTAAGGGGTGGCATGTAAAGAGCCACTAATGAAAACACAGTGTAGGTGCTTTGAAAAGGGAAACATTGAGCTACCAGTCAATCAATCACAACCACTGCTTGGCCTATCACCTGAGAAAATGAGAATCAAAAAGTCACAGGCTGGCAAACCTGTACGCCAGCAAGATTTACCATAGCCAGCACGTGGAAGCAATGAAAATGTCCATCAACCGAGGAATGCACCAAGAAGAAGTGGTCCACTTACAAAATGGAATATTACTCTAATAATAAATATAAATTAAATTTAAAAACAAACAAAAGCAAGGAGACATCAACATTTGTGGGTTTATCCGGGCACATTGCACTCTAATTTATAACCGAAGAACACCACTGGCCGGTAGGTCTGTTTCCCTAGTACCAGCAAGGGGAATGTAGAAAGGCTGCCGCTCTCTGGCCGTTACCTGCAAAAGCAGGTTTAAAGCCTGAGCTAATGTCACTTCATATGAACAAGTACTGCAGGGCTGTAAATGAAACCTGCCCTCAAAATGTCTTGAGGGAGATAATGGCCAAAATATTTCAAATGGTGACACATACTTTAAGAAAACACTTTGAAGAAATAAGCTCTAATCACAGCTGGAAAAATTAAAAGGACATGTCTTAAAGCTCAATTTCAACGCATTATGAGACACATGCAAATTCAACCACAAAGAGGTATCAGCTCACACCACTCAGAATAATCATCAGCAAAAACTACAAAGAATAAATCCTGAAGGTGCTGGGAAGAAATACATGCCCTCCACATTAAGTGGGACATAACCTGGAAAGAACCACTAAGGAGAACAGAACAGAGGTGCCTTTAAAAGGTAAACATTGAGCTAGCGTATGATCCAGCAGATCTATTCCTGGACCTATAAACTAAGAAGACAGAATTGGAAGGACACAGGCACGCAAATCTGCACTGCATAGTATTACAATAGCCAAGATATGGAAGTAACCAAAAAGTCCATCGACAGATGGGTGGACAAAGAAGAACTGCTACCTGTACAGATGGAATGTGAGCTACTGAAAAAATGATACAATGCCATTTGCAGCACCATAGATGAGTCTAGAAGTAATCATGCAACTTGGAGTAAGTGAGAAAGCGAAAGACACATATCCTATCATATCACATATAGGGGTTACCTAAAAAATGATACAAACAAAGATATTTCCACAAACACTATCATAGATTCATTAAAAAAACTTATGGTTCACCAAATGGACAGGTGTGAGGATTGGATACATTACCATATTGAGGTTAACAGAGAGATACAAACACATGTGAAATATATAATCACCAAAGACCTACGCAATACCAAGAGAAGACTACTCAACATTGTGTCATAACCTACATGGGAAAAGGATCCGAAGAAGAATAGATATATGTGTATGTGTGAAAGAACCACATCTTGCACACCTAGAACAAACAAAACATTGTAATCAAGTTTGCTGTGATAAAAAATAAAAATTAAGTTAAAAATACCAACAAGAAATAATGAGACATAAACTTAAAGGGCTTTTTCCTCGCACATTCTATTCTAATTAACACCTAGAACACCACTTCCAGTAAGGCTCTGTTGCCCTAGTAACCAGATTTGGTAAAGGAGAAATGCTGCCGCCTTGTGGCCGATTCCCGCAAGAGCAACTTTTAACCCACAGCTAATAGTCACTTACCATTCATAAGCAAACAGGGCTGTAAAGGACACCTGCCCTCAAAATTGTGCTGAGGTAGGGAATGGATAAAAGAATTCAAAACAGGCAAAATGTTCACGAAGATAGTATGAAGACGTAAGTTTTACTCACTCTCTTTTTAAAGAAAGGAAAATGGATAAAAGCTCAGCCTCAGGAAGTATTAGACTCATGCAATCTAATCTACAAAAACTTTTCAACTCACACCAATCGACTGACCATTGGCAAAAAGTCTACAAACAATAAATGCTGAAGAGGTTTTAGAGAACTGTGTACCCTCTAGCTGCTGGTGAGATGTAAGAGGGTTAAACGCAAATAATGACAACAGAAAGGAGCTGCGTTTAAAAGGAAAAATTGAGGTACCATTCCATCCAGCAGGCACACCAATGGGCCACTCACCTGAGAAGACCAGAATGAAGAAGACCCGGGCTGCAAAAGCTGCACTGCAGCCTGATTCACAATAGACAAGACAGTGAAGCAACCAAAATGTCCATCAACAGATGAAACGATAAAGAAGAAGTGGTCCATGTACACAATGAATACTAGCCACGGAAAACAATGAAACACTGCTCTTTGAGGCACCATAGATGATCTTGGAGATAATCACAGAACATGAGGTAAGTCGGAAAGCAAAAGTCCTATATCCTATGATATCACTTATAGGCGTTATCTAATAACTGACACAAATGAACATATTTCCACACAGAAAGTCAATCACAGACTTATTAAAAAAAAACTATGCTTATCTAAAAGGAAAGGTGGGGGGAATGGATAAATGAAGATTAGCGTTACCATATGTATACAAATACATATTATATACATATATCAAAAAGACCAACCATATAGCAAGGAAGGATTATGGAACACTCTGTAATAATTTACACGGAAAGAGGATCTCTACATAAATAGTTATATACAATATGTAGATGAACCAGAGTGTGTACACGTTGGACGAACAACATTCTTACCATTACCCCAGTTGAAAAAATTAAAACAACGAACTAGGAGTAATGAGACATAAACTTATGGGGGGTTTTCCTGGCACATTCCATCCAAATTTAAAACCTAGGCAAACAACTTCCAGAATGGCTCTGATGCCCTAGTAACCCAGATTTGGGAATGGAGAAATGCTGCATCCTGGTGGCCGTTTCCCACAAGAGCAGCTTTAAACCCACTGCAAAAGGTCACTAAATATTCACCAATTGCAGGTCTGTAAATGACACCGGCCCTCCAAAAAATACTGAGGTCGAAAATCGACCAAAAAATTCCAGAGTGCAACCTTCCAAAAAGAAAATTTGAAGAGATATATTATACTCACACTTTTTTTCTTTTTTCTTTTAACAGAAAAGAAAAAGGCGTGGAAAAATGATGAATTGTAGGAATTTTCACAGACATGTAAACCCAAATTACAAAAACCTATCAGCTCACACCAGTCAGAACTGCCATCAACAAAAATGCTGCAAACAATAAATGCTGACGTGATTGTGGAGAAATGTGTACCCTCGATTCTAATGGGGATGTGGTAAGAGCCACTAATGAAAGCACAATTGAGGTGCCTTGAAAAGGTAAACGTTGACCTACCATACCAGTCAATCAATCATACCCACTGCTGGGTCTATCACCTGAGAAAATGAAAATCAAAAATCACAGGCTGGCAATCCTGCACTCCAGCAATATTTACCATAGGCAACACTTGGAAGCAACGAAAATGTCCATCAACAGAGGAATGCACCAAGAAGAAGTGGTCCATGTACACAATGGAATATTAGCCATGGAAAACATTGAAGCACTGCTCTTTGAGGCACCATAGATGAGCCTGGAGATAATCACAAAACATGAAGTAGGTCGGACAGCAAAACACCTATATACTATATTATCACTTATGGCATTATCTAATAACTGACACAGATGAACATATTTCCAAAGAGAAAGACACTCACAGGCTTAGAAATCAAACTATGCTCATCTGAAAGGAAAGGAGGGGGGAAATTGAGAAATGAAGATTAGTGTTACTATACATATACAAATACATATTATATACATGTATCAAAAAGACCGAACATATAGCAAGGGAGGTCAACGGAACACTGTAATATTTTACATGGGAAGAGGATCTGTACATTAATAGACATACATAATGTACAAAGGAACCAGACTGCGTACACCAAAGACAAACAATATTCTAAACTTTACCCAGATTAAAAAAATTTAAAAACCAAGAAGAAGTAATGAGACATAAACTTATGGGGACTTCTCCTGGCAAATTCCATTCTAATTTACAACCTAGGACAATGACTTCCAGAAAGGCTCTGCTGCCCTAGTACCCAGATTGGGGAATGGAGAAATGCTACCTCCTTGTGGCCGTTTCCCACAACAGCAGCTTTGAACCTACTGCAAAAGGTCACTAAATTTTCACCAACTTGCCGTTCTGTAAATGACACTTGCCCTCCAGAAAATTTCTGGGGTCAAAAATCGACCAAAAACTTCACAAGAGGGCAACCTTCGAAGCAGACAATTTCAAGAGCTCTATTGTACTCACGGGTTTTTCTTTTAAGAGAAAAGAAAAAGGGGTAGGAATATGACGAATTAAAAAAAATTTAATGACATGCATACCCATAATACAAAAACCTATCAGCTCACAGCAGTCAGAAGGGCCATTAGGAAAAATGCTGCAAAAAATAAACGGTGAAGGGAGTGTGGAGAAATGCGTACCCTCTTTTGTAAGCTGTGGCATGTAAAGAGCCACTAATGAAAACACAGTGTAGGTGCTTTGAAAAGGGAAACATTGAGCTACCAGTCAATCAATCACAACCACTGCTTGGCCTATCACCTGAGAAAATGAGAATCAAAAAGTCACAGGCTGGCAAACCTGTACGCCAGCAAGATTTACCATAGCCAGCACGTGGAAGCAATGAAAATGTCCATCAACCGAGGAATGCACCAAGAAGAAGTGGTCCACTTACAAAATGGAATATTACTCTAATAATAAATATAAATTAAATTTAAAAACAAACAAAAGCAAGGAGACATCAACATTTGTGGGTTTATCCGGGCACATTGCACTCTAATTTATAACCGAAAAACACCACTGGCCGGTAGGTCTGTTTCCCTAGTACCAGCAAGGGGAATGTAGAAAGGCTGCCGCTCTCTGGCCGTTACCTGCAAAAGCAGGTTTAAAGCCTGAGCTAATGTCACTTCATATGAACAAGTACTGCAGGGCTGTAAATGAAACCTGCCCTCAAAATGTCTTGAGGGAGATAATGGCCAAAATATTTCAAATGGTGACACATACTTTAAGAAAACACTTTGAAGAAATAAGCTCTAATCACAGCTGGAAAAATTAAAAGGACATGTCTTAAAGCTCAATTTCAACGCATTATGAGACTCATGCAAATTCAACCACAAAGAGGTATCAGCTCACACCACTCAGAATAATCATCAGCAAAAACTACAAAGAATAAATCCTGAAGGTGCTGGGAAGAAATACATGCCCTCCACATTAAGTGGGACATAACCTGGAAAGAACCACTAAGGAGAACAGAACAGAGGTGCCTTTAAAAGGTAAACATTGAGCTAGCATATGATCCAGCAGGCCTATTCCTGGACCTATAAACTAAGAAGACAGAATTGGAAGGACACAGGCACGCAAATCTGCATTGCATAGTATTACAATAGCCAAGATATGGAAGTAACCAAAAAGTCCACCGACAGATGGGTGGACAAAGAAGAACTGCTACCTGTACAGATGGAATGTGAGCTACTGAAAAAATGATACAATGCCATTTGCAGCACCATAGATGAGTCTAGAAGTAATCATGCAACTTGGAGTAAGTGAGAAAGCGAAAGACACATATCCTATCATATCACATATAGGGGTTACCTAAAAAATGATACAAACAAAGATATTTCCACAAACACTATCATAGATTCATTAAAAAAACTTATGGTTCACCAAATGGACAGGTGTGAGGATTGGATACATTACCATATTGAGGTTAACAGAGAGATACAAACACATGTGAAATATATAATCACCAAAGACCTACGCAATACCAAGAGAAGACTACTCAACATTGTGTCATAACCTACATGGGAAAAGGATCCGAAGAAGAATAGATATATGTATATGTGTGAAAGAACCACATCTTGCACACCTAGAACAAACAAAACATTGTAATCAAGTTTGCTCTGATAAAAAATAAAAATTAAGTTAAAAATACCAACAAGAAATAATGAGACATAAACTTAAAGGGCTTTTTCCTCGCACATTCTATTCTAATTAACACCTAGAACACCACTTCCAGTAAGGCTCTGTTGCCCTAGTAACCAGATTTGGTAAAGGAGAAATGCTGCCGCCTTGTGGCCGATTCCCGCAAGAGCAACTTTTAACCCACAGCTAATAGTCACTTACCATTCATAAGCAAACAGGGCTGTAAAGGACACCTGCCCTCAAAATTGTGCTGAGGTAGGGAATGGATAAAAGAATTCAAAACAGGCAAAATGTTCACGAAGATAGTATGAAGACGTAAGTTTTACTCACTCTCTTTTTAAAGAAAGGAAAATGGATAAAAGCTCAGCCTCAGGAAGTATTAGACTCATGCAATCTAATCTACAAAAACTTTTCAACTCACACCAATCGACTGACCATTGGCAAAAAGTCTACAAACAATAAATGCTGAAGAGGTTTTAGAGAACTGTGTACCCTCTAGCTGCTGGTGAGATGTAAGAGGGTTAAACGCAAATAATGACAACAGAAAGGAGCTGCGTTTAAAAGGAAAAATTGAGGTACCATTCCATCCAGCAGGCACACCAATGGGCCACTCACCTGAGAAGACCAGAATGAAGAAGACCCGGGCTGCAAAAGCTGCACTGCAGCCTGATTCACAATAGACAAGACAGTGAAGCAACCAAAATGTCCATCAACAGATGAAACGATAAAGAAGAAGTGGTCCATGTACACAATGAATACTAGCCATGGAAAACAATGAAACACTGCTCTTTGAGGCACCATAGATGATCTTGGAGATAATCACAGAACATGAGGTAAGTCGGAAAGCAAAAGTCCTATATCCTATAATATCACTTATAGGCGTTATCTAATAACTGACACAAATGAACATATTTCCACACAGAAAGTCAATCACAGACTTATTAAAAAAAAACTATGCTTATCTAAAAGGAAAGGTGGGGGGAATGGATAAATGAAGATTAGCGTTACCATATGTATACAAATACATATTATATACATATATCAAAAAGACCAACCATATAGCAAGGAAGGATTACGGAACACTCTGTAATAATTTACACGGAAAGAGGATCTCTACATAAATAGTTATATACAATATGTAGATGAACCAGAGTGTGTACACCTTGGACGAACAACATTCTAACCATTACCCCAATTGAAAAAATTAAAACAACGAACTAGGAGTAATGAGACATAAACTTATGGGGGGTTTTCCTGGCACATTCCATCCAAATTTAAAACCTAGGCAAACAACTTCCAGAATGGCTCTGCTGCCCTTGTACCCAGATTTGGGAATGGAGAAATGCTGCATCCTGGTGGCCGTTTCCCACAAGAGCAGCTTTAAACCCACTGCAAAATGTCACTAAATATTCTCCAATTGCTGGTCTGTAAATGACACCGGCCCTCCAAAAAATACTGAGGTCGAAAATCGAGCAAAAAATTCCAGAGTGCAACCTTCCAAAAAGAAAATTTGAAGAGGTTTATTATAGTCACACTTTTTTGCTTTTTTCTTTTAACAGAAAAGAAAAAGGCGTGGAAAAATGATGAATTGTAGGAATTTTTACAGACATGTAAACCTAAATTACAAAAACCTATCAGCTCACACCAGTCAGAACGGCCATCAACAAAAATGCTGCAAACAATAAATGCTGACGTGATTTTGGAGAAATGCGTACCCTCGATTCTAAGGGGGACGTGGTAAGAGCCACTAATGAAAGCACAATTGAGGTGCCTTGAAAAGGTAAACGTTGACATACCATACCAGTCAATCAATCATACCCACTGCTGGGTCTATCACCTGAGAATGAAAATCAAAAATCACAGGCTGGCAATCCTGCACTCCAGCAATATTTACCATAGGCAACACTTGGAAGCAACGAAAATGTCCATCAACAGAGGAATGCACCAAGAAGAAGTGGTCCATGTACACAATGGAATATTAGCCATGGAAAACATTGAAGCACTGCTCTTTGAGGCACCATAGATGAGCCTGGAAATAATCACAAAACATGAAGTAGGTCGGACAGCAAAACACCTATATCCTATATTATCACTTATGGCATTATCTAATAACTGACACAGATGAACATATTTCCAAAGAGAAAGACACTCACAGGCTTAGAAATCAAACTATGCTCATCTGAAAGGAAAGGAGGGGGGAAATTGAGAAATGAAGAGTAGTGTTACTATACATATACAAATACATATTATATACATGTATCAAAAAGACCGAACATATAGCAAGGGAGGTCAACGGAACACTGTAATATTTTACATGGGAAGAGGATCTGTACATTAATAGACATACATAATGTACAAATGAACCAGACTGCGTACACAAAAGACAAACAATATTCTAAACTTTACCCAGATTAAAAAAAATTTAAAAACCAAGAAGAAGTAATGAGACATAAACTTATGGGGAGTTCTCCTGGCAAATTCCATTCTAATTTACAACCTAGGACAATGACTTCCAGAAAGGCTCTGCTGCCCTAGTACCCAGATTGGGGAATGGAGAAATGCTACCTCCTTGTGGCCGTTTCCCACAACAGCAGCTTTGAACCTACTGCAAAAGGTCACTAAATTTTCACCAACTTGCCGTTCTGTAAATGACACTTGCCCTCCAGAAAATTTCTGGGGTCAAAAATCGACCAAAAACTTCACAAGAGGGCAACCTTCGAAGCAGACAATTTCAAGAGCTCTATTGTACTCACGGGTTTTTCTTTTAAGAGAAAAGAAAAAGGGGTAGGAATATGACGAATTTAAAAAAATTTAATGACATGCATACCCATAATACAAAAACCTATCAGCTCACAGCAGTCAGAATGGCCATTAGGAAAAATGCTGCAAAAAATAAATGGTGAAGGGAGTGTGGAGAAATGCGTACCCTCTTTTGTAAGGGGTGGCATGTAAAGAGCCACTAATGAAAACACAGTGTAGGTGCTTTGAAAAGGGAAACATTGAGCTACCAGTCAATCAATCACAACCACTGCTTGGCCTATCACCTGAGAGAATGAGAATCAAAAAGTCACAGGCTGGCAAACCTGTACGCCAGCAAGCTTTACCATAGCCAGCACGTGGGAGCAATGAAAATGTCCATCAACCGAGGAATGCACCAAGAAGAAGTGGTCCACTTACAAAATGGAATATTACTCTAATAATAAATATAAATTAAATTTAAAAACAAACAAAAGCAAGGAGACATCAACATTTGTGGGTTTATCCGGGCACATTGCACTCTAATTTATAACCGAAGAACACCACTGGCCGGTAGGTCTGTTTCCCTAGTACCAGCAAGGGGAATGTAGAAAGGCTGCCGCTCTCTGGCCGTTACCTGCAAAAGCAGGTTTAAAGCCTGAGCTAATGTCACTTCATATGAACAAGTACTGCAGGGCTGTAAATGAAACCTGCCCTCAAAATGTCTTGAGGGAGATAATGGCCAAAATATTTCAAATGGTGACACATACTTTAAGAAAACACTTTGAAGAAATAAGCTCTAATCACAGCTGGAAAAATTAAAAGGACATGTCTTAAAGCTCAATTTCAACGCATTATGAGACACATGCAAATTCAACCACAAAGAGGTATCAGCTCACACCACTCAGAATAATCATCAGCAAAAACTACAAAGAATAAATCCTGAAGGTGCTGGGAAGAAATACATGCCCTCCACATTAAGTGGGACATAACCTGGAAAGAACCACTAAGGAGAACAGAAGAGAGGTGCCTTTAAAAGGTAAACATTGAGCTAGCGTATGATCCAGCAGACCTATTCCTGGACCTATAAACTAAGAAGACAGAATTGGAAGGACACAGGCACGCAAATCTGCCCTGCATAGTATTACAATAGCCAAGATATGGAAGTAACCAAAAAGTCCATCGGCAGATGGGTGGACAAAGAAGAACTGCTACCTGTACAGATGGAATGTGAGCTACTGAAAAAATGATACAATGCCATTTGCAGCACCATAGATGAGTCTAGAAGTAATCATGCAACTTGGAGTAAGTGAGAAAGCGAAAGACACATATCCTATCATATCACATATAGGGGTTACCTAAAAAATGATACAAACAAAGATATTTCCACAAACACTATCATAGATTCATTAAAAAAACTTATGGTTCACCAAATGGACAGGTGTGAGGATTGGATACATTACCATATTGAGGTTAACAGAGAGATACAAACACATGTGAAATATATAATCACCAAAGACCTACGCAATACCAAGAGAAGACTACTCAACATTGTGTCATAACCTACATGGGAAAAGGATCCGAAGAAGAATAGATATATGTGTATGTGTGAAAGAACCACATCTTGCACACCTAGAACAAACAAAACATTGTAATCAAGTTTGCTGTGATAAAAAATAAAAATTAAGTTAAAAATACCAACAAGAAATAATGAGACATAAACTTAAAGGGCTTTTTCCTCGCACATTCTATTCTAATTAACACCTAGAACACCACTTCCAGTAAGGCTCTGTTGCCCTAGTAACCAGATTTGGTAAAGGAGAAATGCTGCCGCCTTGTGGCCGATTCCCGCAAGAGCAACTTTTAACCCACAGCTAATAGTCACTTACCATTCATAAGCAAACAGGGCTGTAAAGGACACCTGCCCTCAAAATTGTGCTGAGGTAGGGAATGGATAAAAGAATTCAAAACAGGCAAAATGTTCACGAAGATAGTATGAAGACGTAAGTTTTACTCACTCTCTTTTTAAAGAAAGGAAAATGGATAAAAGCTCAGCCTCAGGAAGTATTAGACTCATGCAATCTAATCTACAAAAACTTTTCAACTCACACCAATCGACTGACCATTGGCAAAAAGTCTACAAACAATAAATGCTGAAGAGGTTTTAGAGAACTGTGTACCCTCTAGCTGCTGGTGAGATGTAAGAGGGTTAAACGCAAATAATGACAACAGAAAGGAGCTGCGTTTAAAAGGAAAAATTGAGGTACCATTCCATCCAGCAGGCACACCAATGGGCCACTCACCTGAGAAGACCAGAATGAAGAAGACCCGGGCTGCAAAAGCTGCACTGCAGCCTGATTCACAATAGACAAGACAGTGAAGCAACCAAAATGTCCATCAACAGATGAAACGATAAAGAAGAAGTGGTCCCTGTACACAATGAATACTAGCCATGGAAAACAATGAAACACTGCTCTTTGAGGCACCATAGATGATCTTGGAGATAATCACAGAACATGAGGTAAGTCGGAAAGCAAAAGTCCTATATCCTATGATATCACTTATAGGCGTTATCTAATAACTGACACAAATGAACATATTTCCACACAGAAAGTCAATCACAGACTTATTAAAAAGAAACTATGCTTATCTAAAAGGAAAGGTGGGGGGAATGGATAAATGAAGATTAGCGTTACCATATGTATACAAATACATATTATATACATATATCAAAAAGACCAACCATATAGCAAGGAAGGATTACGGAACACTCTGTAATAATTTACACGGAAAGAGGATCTCTACATAAATAGTTATATACAATATGTAGATGAACCAGAGTGTGTACACCTTGGACGAACAACATTCTAACCATTACCCCAATTGAAAAAATTAAAACAACGAACTAGGAGTAATGAGACATAAACTTATGGGGGGTTTTCCTGGCACATTCCATCCAAATTTAAAACCTAGGCAAACAACTTCCAGAATGGCTCTGCTGCCCTTGTACCCAGATTTGGGAATGGAGAAATGCTGCATCCTTGTGGCCGTTTCCCACAAGAGCAGCTTTAAACCCACTGCAAAATGTCACTAAATATTCTCCAATTGCTGGTCTGTAAATGACACCGGCCCTCCAAAAAATACTGAGGTCGAAAATCGAGCAAAAAATTCCAGAGTGCAACCTTCCAAAAAGAAAATTTGAAGAGGTTTATTATAGTCACACTTTTTTGCTTTTTTCTTTTAACAGAAAAGAAAAAGGCGTGGAAAAATGATGAATTGTAGGAATTTTTACAGACATGTAAACCTAAATTACAAAAACCTATCAGCTCACACCAGTCAGAACGGCCATCAACAAAAATGCTGCAAACAATAAATGCTGACGTGATTTTGGAGAAATGCGTACCCTCGATTCTAAGGGGGACGTGGTAAGAGCCACTAATGAAAGCACAATTGAGGTGCCTTGAAAAGGTAAACGTTGACATACCATACCAGTCAATCAATCATACCCACTGCTGGGTCTATCACCTGAGAATGAAAATCAAAAATCACAGGCTGGCAATCCTGCACTCCAGCAATATTTACCATAGGCAACACTTGGAAGCAACGAAAATGTCCATCAACAGAGGAATGCACCAAGAAGAAGTGGTCCATGTACACAATGGAATATTAGCCATGGAAAACATTGAAGCACTGCTCTTTGAGGCACCATAGATGAGCCTGGAAATAATCACAAAACATGAAGTAGGTCGGACAGCAAAACACCTATATCCTATATTATCACTTATGGCATTATCTAATAACTGACACAGATGAACATATTTCCAAAGAGAAAGACACTCACAGGCTTAGAAATCAAACTATGCTCATCTGAAAGGAAAGGAGGGGGGAAATTGAGAAATGAAGAGTAGTGTTACTATACATATACAAATACATATTATATACATGTATCAAAAAGACCGAACATATAGCAAGGGAGGTCAACGGAACACTGTAATATTTTACATGGGAAGAGGATCTATACATTAATAGACATACATAATGTACAAATGAACCAGACTGCGTACACCAAAGACAAACAATATTCTAAACTTTACCCAGATTAAAAAAAATTTAAAAACCAAGAAGAAGTAATGAGACATAAACTTATGGGGAGTTCTCCTGGCAAATTCCATTCTAATTTACAACCTAGGACAATGACTTCCAGAAAGGCTCTGCTGCCCTAGTACCCAGATTGGGGAATGGAGAAATGCTACCTCCTTGTGGCCGTTTCCCACAACAGCAGCTTTGAACCTACTGCAAAAGGTCACTAAATTTTCACCAACTTGCCGTTCTGTAAATGACACTTGCCCTCCAGAAAATTTCTGGGGTCAAAAATCGACCAAAAACTTCACAAGAGGGCAACCTTCGAAGAAGACAATTTCAAGAGCTATATTGTACTCACGGGTTTTTCTTTTAAGAGAAAAGAAAAAGGGGTAGGAATATGACGAATTAAAAAAAATTTAATGACATGCATACCCATAATACAAAAACCTATCAGCTCACAGCAGTCAGAAGGGCCATTAGGAAAAATGCTGCAAAAAATAAACGGTGAAGGGAGTGTGGAGAAATGCGTACCCTCTTTTGTAAGCTGTGGCATGTAAAGAGCCACTAATGAAAACACAGTGTAGGTGCTTTGAAAAGGGAAACATTGAGCTACCAGTCAATCAATCACAACCACTGCTTGGCCTATCACCTGAGAAAATGAGAATCAAAAAGTCACAGGCTGGCAAACCTGTACGCCAGCAAGATTTACCATAGCCAGCACGTGGAAGCAATGAAAATGTCCATCAACCGAGGAATGCACCAAGAAGAAGTGGTCCACTTACAAAATGGAATATTACTCTAATAATAAATATAAATTAAATTTAAAAACAAACAAAAGCAAGGAGACATCAACATTTGTGGGTTTATCCGGGCACATTGCACTCTAATTTATAACCGAAAAACACCACTGGCCGGTAGGTCTGTTTCCCTAGTACCAGCAAGGGGAATGTAGAAAGGCTGCCGCTCTCTGGCCGTTACCTGCAAAAGCAGGTTTAAAGCCTGAGCTAATGTCACTTCATATGAACAAGTACTGCAGGGCTGTAAATGAAACCTGCCCTCAAAATGTCTTGAGGGAGATAATGGCCAAAATATTTCAAATGGTGACACATACTTTAAGAAAACACTTTGAAGAAATAAGCTCTAATCACAGCTGGAAAAATTAAAAGGACATGTCTTAAAGCTCAATTTCAACGCATTATGAGACTCATGCAAATTCAACCACAAAGAGGTATCAGCTCACACCACTCAGAATAATCATCAGCAAAAACTACAAAGAATAAATCCTGAAGGTGCTGGGAAGAAATACATGCCCTCCACATTAAGTGGGACATAACCTGGAAAGAACCACTAAGGAGAACAGAACAGAGGTGCCTTTAAAAGGTAAACATTGAGCTAGCATATGATCCAGCAGACCTATTCCTGGACCTATAAACTAAGAAGACAGAATTGGAAGGACACAGGCACGCAAATCTGCATTGCATAGTATTACAATAGCCAAGATATGGAAGTAACCAAAAAGTCCACCGACAGATGGGTGGACAAAGAAGAACTGCTACCTGTACAGATGGAATGTGAGCTACTGAAAAAATGATACAATGCCATTTGCAGCACCATAGATGAGTCTAGAAGTAATCATGCAACTTGGAGTAAGTGAGAAAGCGAAAGACACATATCCTATCATATCACATATAGGGGTTACCTAAAAAATGATACAAACAAAGATATTTCCACAAACACTATCATAGATTCATTAAAAAAACTTATGGTTCACCAAATGGACAGGTGTGAGGATTGGATACATTACCATATTGAGGTTAACAGAGAGATACAAACACATGTGAAATATATAATCACCAAAGACCTACGCAATACCAAGAGAAGACTACTCAACATTGTGTCATAACCTACATGGGAAAAGGATCCGAAGAAGAATAGATATATGTATATGTGTGAAAGAACCACATCTTGCACACCTAGAACAAACAAAACATTGTAATCAAGTTTGCTCTGATAAAAAATAAAAATTAAGTTAAAAATACCAACAAGAAATAATGAGACATAAACTTAAAGGGCTTTTTCCTCGCACATTCTATTCTAATTAACACCTAGAACACCACTTCCAGTAAGGCTCTGTTGCCCTAGTAACCAGATTTGGTAAAGGAGAAATGCTGCCGCCTTGTGGCCGATTCCCGCAAGAGCAACTTTTAACCCACAGCTAATAGTCACTTACCATTCATAAGCAAACAGGGCTGTAAAGGACACCTGCCCTCAAAATTGTGCTGAGGTAGGGAATGGATAAAAGAATTCAAAACAGGCAAAATGTTCACGAAGATAGTATGAAGACGTAAGTTTTACTCACTCTCTTTTTAAAGAAAGGAAAATGGATAAAAGCTCAGCCTCAGGAAGTATTAGACTCATGCAATCTAATCTACAAAAACTTTTCAACTCACACCAATCGACTGACCATTGGCAAAAAGTCTACAAACAATAAATGCTGAAGAGGTTTTAGAGAACTGTGTACCCTCTAGCTGCTGGTGAGATGTAAGAGGGTTAAACGCAAATAATGACAACAGAAAGGAGCTGCGTTTAAAAGGAAAAATTGAGGTACCATTCCATCCAGCAGGCACACCAATGGGCCACTCACCTGAGAAGACCAGAATGAAGAAGACCCGGGCTGCAAAAGCTACACTGCAGCCTGATTCACAATAGACAAGACAGTGAAGCAACCAAAATGTCCATCAACAGATGAAAGGATAAAGAAGAAGTGGTCCATGTACACAATGAATACTAGCCATGGAAAACAATGAAACACTGCTCTTTGAGGCACCATAGATGATCTTGGAGATAATCACAGAACATGAGGTAAGTCGGAAAGCAAAAGTCCTATATCCTATGATATCACTTATAGGCGTTATCTAATAACTGACACAAATGAACATATTTCCACACAGAAAGTCAATCACAGACTTATTAAAAAAAACTATGCTTATCTAAAAGGAAAGGTGGGGGGAATGGATAAATGAAGATTAGCGTTACCATATGTATACAAATACATATTATATACATATATCAAAAAGACCAACCATATAGCAAGGAAGGATTACGGAACACTCTGTAATAATTTACACGGAAAGAGGATCTCTACATAAATAGTTATATACAATATGTAGATGAACCAGAGTGTGTACACCTTGGACGAACAACATTCTAACCATTACCCCAATTGAAAAAATTAAAACAACGAACTAGGAGTAATGAGACATAAACTTATGGGGGGTTTTCCTGGCACATTCCATCCAAATTTAAAACCTAGGCAAACAACTTCCAGAATGGCTCTGCTGCCCTAGTACCCAGATTTGGGAATGGAGAAATGCTGCATCCTTGTGGCCGTTTCCCACAAGAGCAGCTTTAAACCCACTGCAAAAGGTCACTAAATATTCACCAATTGCAGGTCTGTAAATGACACCGGCCCTCCAAAAAATACTGAGGTCGAAAATCGACCAAAAAATTCCAGAGTGCAACCTTCCAAAAAGAAAATTTGAAGAGGTATATTATACTCACACTTTTTTTCTTTTTTCTTTTAACAGAAAAGAAAAAGGCGTGGAAAAATGATGAATTGTAGGAACTTTTACAGACATGTAAACCCAAATTACAAAAACCAATCAGCTCACACCAGTCAGAACTGCCATCAACAAAAATGCTGCAAACAATAAATGCTGACGTGATTGTGGAGAAATGCGTACCCTCGATTCTAAGGGGGATGTGGTAAGAGCCACTAATGAAAGCACAATTGAGGTGCCTTGAAAAGGTAAACGTTGACCTACCATACCAGTCAATCAATCATACCCACTGCTGGGTCTATCACCTGAGAAAATGAAAATCAAAAATCACAGGCTGGCAATCCTGCACTCCAGCAATATTTACCATAGGCAACTCTTGGAAGCAATGAAAATGTCCATTAACAGAGGAATGCACCAAGAAGAAGTGGTCCATGTACACAATGGAATATTAGCCATGGAAAACATTGAAGCACTGCTCTTTGAGGCACCATAGATGAGCCTGGAGATAATCACAAAACATGAAGTAGGTCGGAAAGCAAAACACCTATATCCTATATTATCACTTATGGCATTATCTAATAACTGACACAGATGAACATATTTCCAAAGAGAAAGACACTCACAGGCTTAGAAAACAAACTATGCTCATCTGAAAGGAAAGGAGGGGGGAAATTGAGAAATGAAGATTAGTGTTACTATACATATACAAACACATATTATATACATGTATCAAAAACACCGAACATATAGCAAGGGAGGTCGATGGAACACTGTAGTATTTTACATGGGAAGAGGATCTGTACATTAATAGACATACAGAATGTACAAATGAACCAGATTGTGTACACCTAGGACAAACAATATTCTAAAATTTTCCCAGATTAAAAAAATTTTAAAAACCAAGAAGAAGTAATGAGACATAAACTTATGGGGATTTCTCCTGGAAAATTCCATTCTAATTTACAACCTAGGACAATGACTTCCAGAAAGGCTCTGCTGCCCTAGTACCCAGATTGGGGAATGGAGAAATGCTACCTCCTTGTGGCCGTTTCCCACAACAGCAGCTTTGAACCCCCTGCAAATGGTCACTAAATTTTCACCAACTTGCCGTTCTGTAAATGACACTTGCCCTCCAGAAAATTTCTGGGGTCAAAAATCGACCAAAAACTTCACAAGAGGGCAACCTTCGAAGCAGACAATTTCAAGAGCTCTATTGTACTCACGGGTTTTTCTTTTAAGAGAAAAGAAAAAGGGGTAGGAATATGACGAATTAAAAAAAATTTAATGACATGCATACCCATAATACAAAAACCTATCAGCTCACAGCAGTCAGAATGGCCATTAGGAAAAATGCTGCAAAAAATAAATGGTGAAGGGAGTGTGGAGAAATGCGTACCCTCTTTTGTAAGGGGTGGCATGTAAAGAGCCACTAATGAAAACACAGTGTAGGTGCTTTGAAAAGGGAAACATTGAGCTACCAGTCAATCAATCACAACCACTGCTTGGCCTATCACCTGAGAGAATGAGAATCAAAAAGTCACAGGCTGGCAAACCTGTACGCCAGCAAGATTTACCATAGCCAGCACGTGGAAGCAATGAAAATGTCCATCAACCGAGGAATGCACCAAGAAGAAGTGGTCCACTTACAAAATGGAATATTACTCTAATAATAAATATAAATTAAATTTAAAAACAAACAAAAGCAAGGAGACATCAACATTTGTGGGTTTATCCGGGCACATTGCACTCTAATTTATAACCGAAGAACACCACTGGCCGGTAGGTCTGTTTCCCTAGTACCAGCAAGGGGAATGTAGAAAGGCTGCCGCTCTCTGGCCGTTACCTGCAAAAGCAGGTTTAAAGCCTGAGCTAATGTCACTTCATATGAACAAGTACTGCAGGGCTGTAAATGAAACCTGCCCTCAAAATGTCTTGAGGGAGATAATGGCCAAAATATTTCAAATGGTGACACATACTTTAAGAAAACACTTTGAAGAAATAAGCTCTAATCACAGCTGGAAAAATTAAAAGGACATGTCTTAAAGCTCAATTTCAACGCATTATGAGACACATGCAAATTCAACCACAAAGAGGTATCAGCTCACACCACTCAGAATAATCATCAGCAAAAACTACAAAGAATAAATCCTGAAGGTGCTAGGAAGAAATACATGCCCTCCACATTAAGTGGGACATAACCTGGAAAGAACCACTAAGGAGAACAGAACAGAGGTGCCTTTAAAAGGTAAACATTGAGCTAGCGTATGATCCAGCAGATCTATTCCTGGACCTATAAACTAAGAAGACAGAATTGGAAGGACACAGGCACGCAAATCTGCACTGCATAGTATTACAATAGCCAAGATATGGAAGTAACCAAAAAGTCCATCGACAGATGGGTGGACAAAGAAGAACTGCTACCTGTACAGATGGAATGTGAGCTACTGAAAAAATGATACAATGCCATTTGCAGCACCATAGATGAGTCTAGAAGTAATCATGCAACTTGGAGTAAGTGAGAAAGCGAAAGACACATATCCTATCATATCACATATAGGGGTTACCTAAAAAATGATACAAACAAAGATATTTCCACAAACACTATCATAGATTCATTAAAAAAACTTATGGTTCACCAAATGGACAGGTGTGAGGATTGGATACATTACCATATTGAGGTTAACAGAGAGATACAAACACATGTGAAATATATAATCACCAAAGACCTACGCAATACCAAGAGAAGACTACTCAACATTGTGTCATAACCTACATGGGAAAAGGATCCGAAGAAGAATAGATATATGTGTATGTGTGAAAGAACCACATCTTGCACACCTAGAACAAACAAAACATTGTAATCAAGTTTGCTCTGATAAAAAATAAAAATTAAGTTAAAAATACCAACAAGAAATAATGAGACATAAACTTAAAGGGCTTTTTCCTCGCACATTCTATTCTAATTAACACCTAGAACACCACTTCCAGTAAGGCTCTGTTGCCCTAGTAACCAGATTTGGTAAAGGAGAAATGCTGCCGCCTTGTGGCCGATTCCCGCAAGAGCAACTTTTAACCCACAGCTAATAGTCACTTACCATTCATAAGCAAACAGGGCTGTAAAGGACACCTGCCCTCAAAATTGTGCTGAGGTAGGGAATGGATAAAATAATTCAAAACAGGCAAAATGTTCACGAAGATAGTATGAAGACGTAAGTTTTACTCACTCTCTTTTTAAAGAAAGGAAAATGGATAAAAGCTCAGCCTCAGGAAGTATTAGACTCATGCAATCTAATCTACAAAAACTTTTCAACTCACACCAATCGACTGACCATTGGCAAAAAGTCTACAAACAATAAATGCTGAAGAGGTTTTAGAGAACTGTGTACCCTCTAGCTGCTGGTGAGATGTAAGAGGGTTAAACGCAAATAATGACAACAGAAAGGAGCTGCGTTTAAAAGGAAAAATTGAGGTACCATTCCATCCAGCAGGCACACCAATGGGCCACTCACCTGAGAAGACCAGAATGAAGAAGACCCGGGCTGCAAAAGCTGCACTGCAGCCTGATTCACAATAGACAAGACAGTGAAGCAACCAAAATGTCCATCAACAGATGAAACGATAAAGAAGAAGTGGTCCATGTACACAATGAATACTAGCCATGGAAAACAATGAAACACTGCTCTTTGAGGCACCATAGATGATCTTGGAGATAATCACAGAACATGAGGTAAGTCGGAAAGCAAAAGTCCTATATCCTATGATATCACTTATAGGCGTTATCTAATAACTGACACAAATGAACATATTTCCACACAGAAAGTCAATCACAGACTTATTAAAAAAAAACTATGCTTATCTAAAAGGAAAGGTGGGGGGAATGGATAAATGAAGATTAGCGTTACCATATGTATACAAATACATATTATATACATATATCAAAAAGACCAACCATATAGCAAGGAAGGATTACGGAACACTCTGTAATAATTTACACGGAAAGAGGATCTCTACATAAATAGTTATATACAATATGTAGATGAACCAGAGTGTGTACACCTTGGACGAACAACATTCTAACCATTACCCCAATTGAAAAAATTAAAACAACGAACTAGGAGTAATGAGACATAAACTTATGGGGGGTTTTCCTGGCACATTCCATCCAAATTTAAAACCTAGGCAAACAACTTCCAGAATGGCTCTGCTGCCCTGGTACCCAGATTTGGGAATGGAGAAATGCTGCATCCTTGTGGCCGTTTCCCACAAGAGCAGCTTTAAACCCACTGCAAAAGGTCACTAAATATTCACCAATTGCAGGTCTGTAAATGACACCGGCCCTCCAAAAAATACTGAGGTCGAAAATCGACAAAAAATTTCCAGAGTGCAACCTTCCAAAAAGAAAATTTGAAGAGGTATATTATACTCACACTTTTTTTCTTTTTTCTTTTAACAGAAAAGAAAAAGGCGTGGAAAAATGACGAATTGTAGGAATTTTTACAGACATGTAAACCCAAATTACAAAAACCTATCAGCTCACACCAGTCAGAACTGCCATCAACAAAAATGCTGCTAAAAATAAATGCTGACGTGATTGTGGAGAAATGCGTACCCTCGATTCTAAGGGGGATGTGGTAAGAGCCACTAATGAAAGCACAATTGAGGTGCCTTGAAAAGGTAAACGTTGACCTACCATACCAGTCAATCAATCATACCCACTGCTGGGTCTATCACCTGAGAAAATGAAAATCAAAAATCACAGGCTGGCAATCCTGCACTCCAGCAATATTTACCATAGGCAACACTTGGAAGCAATGAAAATGTCCATTAACAGAGGAATGCACCAAGAAGAAGTGGTCCATGTACACAATGGAATATTAGCCATGGAAAACATTGAAGCACTGCTCTTTGAGGCACCATAGATGAGCCTGGAGATAATCACAAAACATGAAGTAGGTCGGAAAGCAAAACACCTATATCCTATATTATCACTTATGGCATTATCTAATAACTGACACAGATGAACATATTTCCAAAGAGAAAGACACTCACAGGCTTAGAAAACAAACTATGCTCATCTGAAAGGAAAGGAGGGGGGAAATTGAGAAATGAAGATTAGTGTTACTATACATGTACAAACACATATTATATACATGTATCAAAAACACCGAACATATAGCAAGGGAGGTCGATGGAACACTGTAGTATTTTCCATGGGAAGAGGATCTGTACATTAATAGACATACAGAATGTACAAATGAACCAGATTGTGTACACCTAGGACAAACAATATTCTAAACTTTTCCCAGATTAATAAAATTTTAAAAACCAAGAAGAAGTAATGAGACATAAACTTATGGGGATTTCTCCTGGAAAATTCCATTCTAATTTACAACCTAGGACAATGACTTCCAGAAAGGCTCTCCTGCCCTAGTACCCAGATTGAGGAATGGAGAAATGTTACCTCCTTGTGGCTGTTTCCCACAACAGCAGCTTTGAACCCACTGCAAAAGATCACTAAATTTTCACCAAAATGCCGTTCTGTAAATGACACTTGCCCTCCAGAAAATTTCTGGGGTCAAAAATCGACCAAAAACTTCACAAGAGGGCAACCTTCGAAGAACACAATTTCAAGAGCTATATTGTACTCACGGGTTTTTCTTTTAAGAGAAAAGAAAAAGTGGTAGGAATATGACGAATTTAAAAAAATTTAATGACATGGATACCCATAATACAAAAACCTATCAGCTCACAGCAGTCAGAATGGCCATTAGGAAAAATGCTGCAAAAAATAAATGGTGAAGGGAGTGTGGAGAAATGCGTACCCTCTTTTGTAAGGGGTGGCACGTAAAGAGCCACTAATGAAAACACAGTGTAGGTGCTTTGAAAAGGGAAACATTGAGCTACCAGTCAATCAATCACAACCACTGCTTGGCCTATCACCTGAGAGAATGAGAATCAAAAAGTCACAGGCTGGCAAACCTGTACGCCAGCAAGATTTACCATAGCCAGCACGTGGAAGCAATGAAAATGTCCATCAACCGAGGAATGCACCAAGAAGAAGTGGTCCACTTACAAAATGGAATATTACTCTAATAATAAATATAAATTAAATTTAAAAACAAACAAAAGCAAGGAGACATCAACATTTGTGGGTTTATCCGGGCACATTGCACTCTAATTTATAACCGAAGAACACCACTGGCCGGTAGGTCTGTTTCCCTAGTACAAGCAAGGGGAATGTAGAAAGGCTGCCGCTCTCTGGCCGTTACCTGCAAAAGCAGGTTTAAATCCTGAGCTAATGTCACTTCATATGAACAAGTACTGCAGGGCTGTAAATGAAACCTGCCCTCAAAATGTCTTGAGGGAGATAATGGCCAAAATATTTCAAATGGTGACACATACTTTAAGAAAACACTTTGAAGAAATAAGCTCTAATCACAGCTGGAAAAATAAAAGGGACATGTCTTAAAGCTCAATTTCAACTCATTATGAGACACATGCAAATTCAACCACAAAGAGGTATCAGCTCACACCACTCAGAATAATCATCAGCAAAAACTACAAAGAATAAATCCTGAAGATGCTGGGAAGAAATACATGCCCTCCACATTAAGTGGGACATAACCTGGAAAGAACCACTAAGGAGAACAGAACAGAGGTGCCTTTAAAAGGTAAACATTGAGCTAGCGTATGATCCAGCAGACCTATTCCTGGACCTATAAACTAAGAAGACAGAATTGGAAGGACACAGGCACGCAAATCTGCACTGCATAGTATTACAATAGCCAAGATATGGAAGTAACCAAAAAGTCCATCGACAGATGGGTGGACAAAGAAGAACTGCTACCTGTACAGATGGAATGTGAGCTACTGAAAAAATGATACAATGCCATTTGCAGCACCATAGATGAGTCTAGAAGTAATCATGCAACTTGGAGTAAGTGAGAAAGCGAAAGACACATATCCTATCATATCACATATAGGGGTTACCTAAAAAATGATACAAACAAAGATATTTCCACAAACACTATCATAGATTCATTAAAAAAACTTATGGTTCACCAAATGGACAGGTGTGAGGATTGGATACATTACCATATTGAGGTTAACAGAGAGATACAAACACATGTGAAATATATAATCACCAAAGACCTACGCAATACCAAGAGAAGACTACTCAACATTGTGTCATAACCTACATGGGAAAAGGATCCGAAGAAGAATAGATATATGTATATGTGTGAAAGAACCACATCTTGCACACCTAGAACAAACAAAACATTGTAATCAAGTTTGCTGTGATAAAAAATAAAAATTAAGTTAAAAATACCAACAAGAAATAATGAGACATAAACTTAAAGGGCTTTTTCCTCGCACATTCTATTCTAATTAACACCTAGAACACCACTTCCAGTAAGGCTCTGTTGCCCTAGTAACCAGATTTGGTAAAGGAGAAATGCTGCCGCCTTGTGGCCGATTCCCGCAAGAGCAACTTTTAACCCACAGCTAATAGTCACTTACCATTCATAAGCAAACAGGGCTGTAAAGGACACCTGCCCTCAAAATTGTGCTGAGGTAGGGAATGGATAAAAGAATTCAAAACAGGCAAAATGTTCACGAAGATAGTATGAAGACGTAAGTTTTACTCACTCTCTTTTTAAAGAAAGGAAAATGGATAAAAGCTCAGCCTCAGGAAGTATTAGACTCATGCAATCTAATCTACAAAAACTTTTCAACTCACACCAATCGACTGACCATTGGCAAAAAGTCTACAAACAATAAATGCTGAAGAGGTTTTAGACAACTGTGTACCCTCTAGCTGCTGGTGAGATGTAAGAGGGTTAAACGCAAATAATGACAACAGAAAGGAGCTGCGTTTAAAAGGAAAAATTGAGGTACCATTCAATCCAGCAGGCACACCAATGGGCCACTCACCTGAGAAGACCAGAATGAAGAAGACCCGGGCTGCAAAAGCTGCACTGCAGCCTGATTCACAATAGACAAGACAGTGAAGCAACCAAAATGTCCATCAACAGATGAAACGATAAAGAAGAAGTGGTCCATGTACACAATGAATACTAGCCATGGAAAACAATGAAACACTGCTCTTTGAGGCACCATAGATGATCTTGGAGATAATCACAGAACATGAGGTAAGTCGGAAAGCAAAAGTCCTATATCCTATGATATCACTTATAGGCGTTATCTAATAACTGACACAAATGAACATATTTCCACACAGAAAGTCAATCACAGACTTATTAAAAAAAAACTATGCTTATCTAAAAGGAAAGGTGGGGGGAATGGATAAATGAAGATTAGCGTTACCATATGTATACAAATACATATTATATACATATATCAAAAAGACCAACCATATAGCAAGGAAGGATTACGGAACACTCTGTTATAATTTACACGGAAAGAGGATCTCTACATAAATAGTTATATACAATATGTAGATGAACCAGAGTGTGTACACCTTGGACGAACAACATTCTAACCATTACCCCAATTGAAAAAATTAAAACAACGAACTAGGAGTAATGAGACATAAACTTATGGGGGGTTTTCCTGGCACATTCCATCCAAATTTAAAACCTAGGCAAACAACTTCCAGAATGGCTCTGCTGCCCTTGTACCCAGATTTGGGAATGGAGAAATGCTGCATCCTTGTGGCCGTTTCCCACAAGAGCAGCTTTAAACCCACTGCAAAAGGTCACTAAATATTCACCAATTGCAGGTCTGTAAATGACACCGGCCCTCCAAAAAATACTGAGGTCGAAAATCGACCAAAAAATTCCAGAGTGCAACCTTCCAAAAAGAAAATTTGAAGAGGTATATTATACTCACACTTTTTTTCTTTTTTCTTTTAACAGAAAAGAAAAAGGCGTGGAAAAATGATGAATTGTAGGAATTTTTACAGACATGTAAACCCAAATTACAAAAACCTATCAGCTCACACCAGTCAGAACTGCCATCAACAAAAATGCTGCAAACAATAAATGCTGACGTGATTGTGGAGAAATGCGTACCCTCGATTCTAATGGGGATGTGGTAAGAGCCACTAATGAAAGCACAATTGAGGTGCCTTGAAAAGGTAAACGTTGACCTACCATACCAGTCAATCAATCATACCCACTGCTGGGTCTATCACCTGAGAAAATGAAAATCAAAAATCACAGGCTGGCAATCCTGCACTCCAGCAATATTTACCATAGGCAACACTTGGAAGCAACGAAAATGTCCATCAACAGAGGAATGCACCAAGAAGAAGTGGTCCATGTACACAATGGAATATTAGCCATGGAAAACATTGAAGCACTGCTCTTTGAGGCACCATAGATGAGCCTGGAGATAATCACAAAACATGAAGTAGGTCGGACAGCAAAACACCTATATCCTATATTATCACTTATGGCATTATCTAATAACTGACACAGATGAACATATTTCCAAAGAGAAAGACACTCACAGGCTTAGAAATCAAACTATGCTCATCTGAAAGGAAAGGAGGGGGGAAATTAGGAAATGAAGATTAGTGTTACTATACATGTACAAACACATATTATATACATGTATCAAAAACACCGAACATATAGCAAGGGAGGTCGATGGAACACTGTAGTATTTTACATGGGAAGAGGATCTGTACATTAATAGACATACAGAATGTACAAATGAACCACATTGTGTACACCTAGGACAAACAATATTCTAAACTTTTCCCAGATTAAAAAAATTTTAAAAACCAAGAAGAAGTAATGAGACATAAACTTATGGGGATTTCTCCTGGAAAATTCCATTCTAATTTACAAGCTAGGACAATGACTTCCAGAAAGGCTCTGCTGCCCTAGTACCCAGATTGGGGAATGGAGAAATGCTACCTCCTTGTGGCCGTTTCCCACAACAGCAGCTTTGAACCCACTGCAAAAGGTCACTAAATTTTCACCAACTTGCCGTTCTGTAAATGACACTTGCCCTCCAGAAAATTTCTGGGGTCAAAAATCGACCAAAAACTTCACAAGAGGGCAACCTTCGAAGAAGACAATTTCAAGAGCTATATTGTACTCACGGGTTTTTCTTTTAAGAGAAAAGAAAAAGGGGTAGGAATATGACGAATTTAAAAAAAATTAATGACATGCATAGCCATAATACAAAAACCTATCAGCTCACAGCAGTCAGAATGGCCATTAGGAAAAATGCTGCAAAAAATAAATGGTGAAGGGAGTGTGGAGAAATGCGTACCCTCTTTTGTAAGGGGTGGCACGTAAAGAGCCACTAATGAAAACACAGTGTAGGTGCTTTGAAAAGGGAAACATTGAGCTACCAGTCAATCAATCACAACCACTGCTTGGCCTATCACCTGAGAGAATGAGAATCAAAAAGTCACAGGCTGGCAAACCTGTACGCCAGCAAGATTTACCATAGCCAGCACGTGGAAGCAATGAAAATATCCATCAACCGAGGAATGCACCAAGAAGAAGTGGTCCACTTACAAAATGGAATATTACTCTAATAATAAATATAAATTAAATTTAAAAACAAACAAAAGCAAGGAGACATCAACATTTGTGGGTTTATCCGGGCACATTGCACTCTAATTTATAACCGAAGAACACCACTGGCCGGTAGGTCTGTTTCCCTAGTACCAGCAAGGGGAATGTAGAAAGGCTGCCGCTCTCTGGCCGTTACCTGCAAAAGCAGGTTTAAAGCCTGAGCTAATGTCACTTCATATGAACAAGTACTGCAGGGCTGTAAATGAAACCTGCCCTCAAAATGTCTTGAGGGAGATAATGGCCAAAATATTTCAAATGGTGACACATACTTTAAGAAAACACTTTGAAGAAATAAGCTCTAATCACAGCTGGAAAAATTAAAAGGACATGTCTTAAAGCTCAATTTCAACGCATTATGAGACACATGCAAATTCAACCACAAAGAGGTATCAGCTCACACCACTCAGAATAATCATCAGCAAAAACTACAAAGAATAAATCCTGAAGGTGCTGGGAAGAAATACATGCCCTCCACATTAAGTGGGACATAACCTGGAAAGAACCACTAAGGAGAACAGAAGAGAGGTGCCTTTAAAAGGTAAACATTGAGCTAGCGTATGATCCAGCAGACCTATTCCTGGACCTATAAACTAAGAAGACAGAATTGGAAGGACACAGGCACGCAAATCTGCCCTGCATAGTATTACAATAGCCAAGATATGGAAGTAACCAAAAAGTCCACCGACAGATGGGTGGACAAAGAAGAACTGCTACCTGTACAGATGGAATGTGAGCTACTGAAAAAATGATACAATGCCATTTGCAGCACCATAGATGAGTCTAGAAGTAATCATGCAACTTGGAGTAAGTGAGAAAGCGAAAGACACATATCCTATCATATCACATATAGGGGTTACCTAAAAAATGATACAAACAAAGATATTTCCACAAACACTATCATAGATTCATTAAAAAAACTTATGGTTCACCAAATGGACAGGTGTGAGGATTGGATACATTACCATATTGAGGTTAACAGAGAGATACAAACACATGTGAAATATATAATCACCAAAGACCTACGCAATACCAAGAGAAGACTACTCAACATTGTGTCATAACCTACATGGGAAAAGGATCCGAAGAAGAATAGATATATGTGTATGTGTGAAAGAACCACATCTTGCACACCTAGAACAAACAAAACATTGTAATCAAGTTTGCTGTGATAAAAAATAAAAATTAAGTTAAAAATACCAACAAGAAATAATGAGACATAAACTTAAAGGGCTTTTTCCTCGCACATTCTATTCTAATTAACACCTAGAACACCACTTCCAGTAAGGCTCTGTTGCCCTAGTAACCAGATTTGGTAAAGGAGAAATGCTGCCGCCTTGTGGCCGATTCCCGCAAGAGCAACTTTTAGCCCACAGCTAATAGTCACTTACCATTCATAAGCAAACAGGGCTGTAAAGGACACCTGCCGTCAAAATTGTGCTGAGGTAGGGAATGGATAAAAGAATTCAAAACAGGCAAAATGTTCACGAAGATAGTATGAAGACGTAAGTTTTACTCACTCTCTTTTTAAAGAAAGGAAAATGGATAAAAGCTCAGCCTCAGGAAGTATTAGACTCATGCAATCTAATCTACAAAAACTTTTCAACTCACACCAATCGACTGACCATTGGCAAAAAGTCTACAAACAATAAATGCTGAAGAGGTTTTAGAGAACTGTGTACCCTCTAGCTGCTGGTGAGATGTAAGAGGGTTAAACGCAAATAATGACAACAGAAAGGAGCTGCGTTTAAAAGGAAAAATTGAGGTACCATTCCATCCAGCAGGCACACCAATGGGCCACTCACCTGAGAAGACCAGAATGAAGAAGACCCGGGCTGCAAAAGCTGCACTGCAGCCTGATTCACAATAGACAAGACAGTGAAGCAACCAAAATGTCCATCAACAGATGAAACGATAAAGAAGAAGTGGTCCCTGTACACAATGAATACTAGCCATGGAAAACAATGAAACACTGCTCTTTGAGGCACCATAGATGATCTTGGAGATAATCACAGAACATGAGGTAAGTCGGAAAGCAAAAGTCCTATATCCTATGATATCACTTATAGGCGTTATCTAATAACTGACACAAATGAACATATTTCCACACAGAAAGTCAATCACAGACTTATTAAAAAGAAACTATGCTTATCTAAAAGGAAAGGTGGGGGGAATGGATAAATGAAGATTAGCGTTACCATATGTATACAAATACATATTATATACATATATCAAAAAGACCAACCATATAGCAAGGAAGGATTACGGAACACTCTGTAATAATTTACACGGAAAGAGGATCTCTACATAAATAGTTATATACAATATGTAGATGAACCAGAGTGTGTACACCTTGGACGAACAACATTCTAACCATTACCCCAATTGAAAAAATTAAAACAACGAACTAGGAGTAATGAGACATAAACTTATGGGGGGTTTTCCTGGCACATTCCATCCAAATTTAAAACCTAGGGAAACAACTTCTAGAATGGCTCTGCTGCCCTAGTACCCAGATTTGCGAATGGAGAAATGCTGCATCCTTGTGGCCGTTTCCCACAAGAGCAGCTTTAAACCCACTGCAAAAGGTCACTAAATATTCACCAATTGCAGGTCTGTAAATGACACCGGCCCTCCAAAAAATACTGAGGTCGAAAATCGACCAAAAAATTCCAGAGTGCAACCTTCCAAAAAGAAAATTTGAAGAGGTATATTATACTCACACTTTTTTTCTTTTTTCTTTTAACAGAAAAGAAAAAGGCGTGGAAAAATGACGAATTGTTAGAATTTTTACAGACATGTAAACCCAAATTACAAAAACCTATCAGCTCACACCAGTCAGAACTGCCATCAACAAAAATGCTGCAAACAATAAATGCTGACGTGATTGTGGAGAAATGCGTACCCTCGATTCTAAGGGGGATGTGGTAAGAGCCACTAATGAAAGCACAATTGAGGTGCCTTGAAAAGGTAAACGTTGACCTACCATACCAGTCAATCAATCATACCCACTGCTGGGTCTATCACGTGAGAAAATGAAAATCAAAAATCACAGGCTGGCAATCCTGCACTCCAGCAATATTTACCATAGGCAACACTTGGAAGCAATGTAAATGTCCATTAACAGAGGAATGCACCAAGAAGAAGTGGTCCATGTACACAATGGAATATTAGCCATGGAAAACATTGAAGCACTGCTCTTTGAGGCACCATAGATGAGCCTGGAGATAATCACAAAACATGAAGTAGGTCGGAAAGCAAAACACCTATATCCTATATTATCACTTATGGCATTATCTAATAACTGACCCAGATGAACATATTTCCAAAGAGAAAGACACTCACAGGCTTAGAAAACAAACTATGCTCATCTGAAAGGAAAGGAGGGGGGAAATTGAGAAATGAAGATTAGTGTTACTATACATGTACAAACACATATTATATACATGTATCAAAAACACCGAACATATAGCAAGGGAGGTCGATGGAACACTGTAGTATTTTACATGGGAAGAGGATCTGTACATTAATAGACATACAGAATGTACAAATGAACCAGATTGTGTACACCTAGGACAAACAATATTCTAAACTTTTCCCAGATTAAAAAAATTTTAAAAACCAAGAAGAAGTAATGAGACATAAACTTATGGGGATTTCTCCTGGAAAATTCCATTCTAATTTACAACCTAGGACAATGACTTCCAGAAAGGCTCTGCTGCCCTACTACCCAGATTGGGGAATGGAGAAATGCTACCTCCTTGTGGCTGTTTCCCACAACAGCAGCTTTGAACCCACTGCAAAAGATCACTAAATTTTCACCAACTTGCCGTTCTGTAAATGACACTTGCCCTCCAGAAAATTTCTGGGGTCAAAAATCGACCAAAAACTTCACAAGAGGGCAACCTTCGAAGAACACAATTTCAAGAGCTATATTGTACTCACAGGTTTTTCTTTTAAGAGAAAAGAAAAAGGGGTAGGAATATGACGAATTTAAAAAAATTTAATGACATGCATAGCCATAATACAAAAACCTATCAGCTCACAGCAGTCAGAATGGCCATTAGGAAAAATGCTGCAAAAAATAAATGGTGAAGGGAGTGTGGAGAAATGCGTACCCTCTTTTGTAAGGGGTGGCACGTAAAGAGCCACTAATGAAAACACAGTGTAGGTGCTTTGAAAAGGGAAACATTGAGCTACCAGTCAATCAATCACAACCACTGCTTGGCCTATCACCTGAGAGAATGAGAATCAAAAAGTCACAGGCTGGCAAACCTGTATGCCAGCAAGATTTACCATAGCCAGCACGTGGAAGCAATGAAAATGTCCATCAACCGAGGAATGCACCAAAAAGAAGTGGTCCACTTACAAAATGGAATATTACTCTAATAATAAATATAAATTAAATTTAAAAACAAACAAAAGCAAGGAGACATCAACATTTGTGGGTTTATCCAGGCACATTGCACTCTAATTTATAACCGAAGAACACCACTGGCCGGTAGGTCTGTTTCCCTAGTACCAGCAAGGGGAATGTAGAAAGGCTACCGCTCTCTGGCCGTTACCTGCAAAAGCAGGTTTAAAGCCTGAGCTAATGTCACTTCATATGAACAAGTACTGCAGGGCTGTAAATGAAACCTGCCCTCAAAATGTCTTGAGGGAGATAATGGCCAAAATATTTCAAATGGTGACACATACTTTAAGAAAACACTTTGAAGAAATAAGCTCTAATCACAGCTGGAAAAATTAAAAGGACATGTCTTAAAGCTCAATTTCAACGCATTATGAGACACACGCAAATTCAACCACAAAGAGGTATCAGCTCACACCACTCAGAATAATCATCAGCAAAAACTACAAAGAATAAATCCTGAAGGTGCTGGGAAGAAATACATGCCCTCCACATTAAGTGGGACATAACCTGGAAAGAACCACTAAGGAGAACAGAACAGAGGTGCCTTTAAAAGGTAAACATTGAGCTAGCGTATGATCCAGCAGACCTATTCCTGGACCTATAAACTAAGAAGACAGAATTGGAAGGACACAGGCACGCAAATCTGCACTGCATAGTATTACAATAGCCAAGATATGGAAGTAACCAAAAAGTCCATCGACAGATGGGTGGACAAAGAAGAACTGCTACCTGTACAGATGGAATGTGAGCTACTGAAAAAATGATACAATGCCATTTGCAGCACCATAGATGAGTCTAGAAGTAATCATGCAACTTGGAGTAAGTGAGAAAGCGAAAGACACATATCCTATCATATCACATATAGGGGTTACCTAAAAAATGATACAAACAAAGATATTTCCACAAACACTATCATAGATTCATTAAAAAAACTTATGGTTCACCAAATGGACAGGTGTGAGGATTGGATACATTACCATATTGAGGTTAACAGAGAGATACAAACACATGTGAAATATATAATCACCAAAGACCTACGCAATACCAAGAGAAGACTACTCAACATTGTGTCATAACCTACATGGGAAAAGGATCCGAAGAAGAATAGATATATGTGTATGTGTGAAAGAACCACATCTTGCACACCTAGAACAAACAAAACATTGTAATCAAGTTTGCTGTGATAAAAAATAAAAATTAAGTTAAAAATACCAACAAGAAATAATGAGACATAAACTTAAAGGGCTTTTTCCTCGCACATTCTATTCTAATTAACACCTAGAACACCACTTCCAGTAAGGCTCTGTTGCCCTAGTAACCAGATTTGGTAAAGGAGAAATGCTGCCGCCTTGTGGCCGATTCCCGCAAGAGCAACTTTTAACCCACAGCTAATAGTCACTTACCATTCATAAGCAAACAGGGCTGTAAAGGACACCTGCCCTCAAAATTGTGCTGAGGTAGGGAATGGATAAAAGAATTCAAAACAGGCAAAATGTTCACGAAGATAGTATGAAGACGTAAGTTTTACTCACTCTCTTTTTAAAGAAAGGAAAATGGATAAAAGCTCAGCCTCAGGAAGTATTAGACTCATGCAATCTAATCTACAAAAACTTTTCAACTCACACCAATCGACTGACCATTGGCAAAAAGTCTACAAACAATAAATTCTGAAGAGGTTTTAGACAACTGTGTACCCTCTAGCTGCTGGTGAGATGTAAGAGGGTTAAACGCAAATAATGACAACAGAAAGGAGCTGCGTTTAAAAGGAAAAATTGAGGTACCATTCAATCCAGCAGGCACACCAATGGGCCACTCACCTGAGAAGACCAGAATGAAGAAGACCCGGGCTGCAAAAGCTGCACTGCAGCCTGATTCACAATAGACAAGACAGTGAAGCAAACAAAATGTCCATCAACAGATGAAACGATAAAGAAGAAGTGGTCTATGTACACAATGAATACTAGCCATGGAAAACAATGAAACACTGCTCTTTGAGGCACCATAGATGATCTTGGAGATAATCACAGAACATGAGGTAATTCGGAAAACAAAAGTCCTATATCCTATGATATCACTTATAGGCGTTATCTAATAACTGACACAAATGAACATATTTCCACACAGAAAGTCAATCACAGACTTATTAAAAAAAACTATGCTTATCTAAAAGGAAAGGTGGGGGGAATGGATAAATGAAGATTAGCGTTACCATATGTATACAAATACATATTATATACATATATCAAAAAGACCAACCATATAGCAAGGAAGGATTACGGAACACTCTGTTATAATTTACACGGAAAGAGGATCTCTACATAAATAGTTATATACAATATGTAGATGAACCAGAGTGTGTACACGTTGGACGAACAACATTCTTACCATTACCCCAGTTGAAAAAATTAAAACAACGAACTAGGAGTAATGAGACATAAACTTATGGGGGGTTTTCCTGGCACATTCCATCCAAATTTAAAACCTAGGCAAACAACTTCCAGAATGGCTCTGCTGCCCTAGTACCAAGATTTGGGAATGGAGAAATGCTGCATCCTGGTGGCCGTTTCCCACAAGAGCAGCTTTAAACCCACTGCAAAAGGTCACTAAATATTCACCAATTGCAGGTCTGTAAATGACACCGGCCCTCCAAAAAATACTGAGGTCGAAAATCGACCAAAAAATTCCAGAGTGCAACCTTCCAAAAAGAAAATTTGAAGAGGTATATTATACTCACACTTTTTTTCTTTTTTCTTTTAACAGAAAAGAAAAAGGCGTGGAAAAATGATGAATTGTAGGAATTTTTACAGACATGTAAACCCAAATTACAAAAACCTATCAGCTCACACCAGTCAGAACTGCCATCAACAAAAATGCTGCAAACAATAAATGCTGACGTGATTGTGGAGAAATGCGTACCCTCGATTCTAATGGGGATGTGGTAAGAGCCACTAATGAAAGCACAATTGAGGTGCCTTGAAAAGGTAAACGTTGACCTACCGTACCAGTCAATCAATCATACCCACTGCTGGGTCTATCACCTGAGAAAATGAAAATCAAAAATCACAGGCTGGCAATCCTGCACTCCAGCAATATTTACCATAGGCAACACTTGGAAGCAACGAAAATGTCCATCAACAGAGGAATGCACCAAGAAGAAGTGGTCCATGTACACAATGGAATATTAGCCATGGAAAACATTGAAGCACTGCTCTTTGAGGCACCATAGATGAGCCTGGAGATAATCACAAAACATGAAGTAGGTCGGACAGCAAAACACCTATATCCTATATTATCACTTATGGCATTATCTAATAACTGACACAGATGAACATATTTCCAAAGAGAAAGACACTCACAGGCTTAGAAATCAAACTATGCTCATCTGAAAGGAAAGGAGGGGGGAAATTGAGAAATGAAGATTAGTGTTACTATACATATACAAATACATATTATATACATGTATCAAAAAGACCGAACATATAGCAAGGGAGGTCGACGGAACACTGTAATATTTTACATGGGAAGAGGATCTGTACATTAATAGACATACATAATGTACAAAGGAACTAGACTGCGTACACCAAAGACAAACAATATTCTAAACTTTACCCAGATTAAAAAAATTTAAAAACCAAGAAGAAGTAATGAGACATAAACTTATGGGGACTTCTCCTGGCAAATTCCATTCTAATTTACAACCTAGGACAATGAGTTCCAGAATTGCTCTGCTGCCCTAGTACCCAGATTGGGGAATGGAGAAATGCTACCTCCTTGTGGGAGTTTCCCACAACAGCAGCTTTGAACCTACTGCAAAAGGTCACTAAATATTCACCAACTTGCCGTTCTGTAAATGACACTTGCCCTCCAGAAAATTTCTGGGGTCAAAAATCGACCAAAAACTTCACAAGAGGGCAACCTTCGAAGAAGACAATTTCAAGAGCTATATTGTACTCACGGGTTTTTCTTTTAAGAGAAAAGAAAAAGGGGTAGGAATATGACGAATTAAAAAAACTTTAATGACATGCATACCCATAATACAAAAACCTATCAGCTCACAGCAGTCAGAATGGCCATTAGGAAAAATGCTGCAAAAAATAAATGGTGAAGGGAGTGTGGAGAAATGCGTACCCTCTTTTGTAAGGGGTGGCATGTAAAGAGCCACTAATGAAAACACAGTGTAGGTGCATTGAAAAGGGAAACATTGAGCTACCAGTCAATCAATCACAACCACTGCTTGGCCTATCACCTGAGAGAATGAGAATCAAAAAGTCACAGGCTGGCAAACCTGTACGCCAGCAAGATTTACCATAGCCAGCACGTGGAAGCAATGAAAATGTCCATCAACCGAGGAATGCACCAAGAAGAAGTGGTCCACTTACAAAATGGAATATTACTCTAATAATAAATATAAATTAAATTTAAAAACAAACAAAAGCAAGGAGACATCAACATTTGTGGGTTTATCCGGGCACATTGCACTCTAATTTATAACCGAAGAACACCACTGGCCGGTAGGTCTGTTTCCCTAGTACCAGCAAGGGGAATGTAGAAAGGCTGCCGCTCTCTGGCCGTTACCTGCAAAAGCAGGTTTAAAGCCTGAGCTAATGTCACTTCATATGAACAAGTACTGCAGGGCTGTAAATGAAACCTGCCCTCAAAATGTCTTGAGGGAGATAATGGCCAAAATATTTCAAATGGTGACACATACTTTAAGAAAACACTTTGAAGAAATAAGCTCTAATCACAGCTGGAAAAATTAAAAGGACATGTCTTAAAGCTCAATTTCAACGCATTATGAGACACATGCAAATTCAACCACAAAGAGGTATCAGCTCACACCACTCAGAATAATCATCAGCAAAAACTACAAAGAATAAATCCTGAGGGTGCTAGGAAGAAATACATGCCCTCCACATTAAGTGGGACATAACCTGGAAAGAACCACTAAGGAGAACAGAACAGAGGTGCCTTTAAAAGGTAAACATTGAGCTAGCGTATGATCCAGCAGATCTATTCCTGGACCTATAAACTAAGAAGACAGAATTGGAAGGACACAGGCACGCAAATCTGCACTGCATAGTATTACAATAGCCAAGATATGGAAGTAACCAAAAAGTCCATCGACAGATGGGTGGACAAAGAAGAACTGCTACCTGTACAGATGGAATGTGAGCTACTGAAAAAATGATACAATGCCATTTGCAGCACCATAGATGAGTCTAGAAGTAATCATGCAACTTGGAGTAAGTGAGAAAGCGAAAGACACATATCCTATCATATCACATATAGGGGTTACCTAAAAAATGATACAAACAAAGATATTTCCACAAACACTATCATAGATTCATTAAAAAAACTTATGGTTCACCAAATGGACAGGTGTGAGGATTGGATACATTACCATATTGAGGTTAACAGAGAGATACAAACACATGTGAAATATATAATCACCAAAGACCTACGCAATACCAAGAGAAGACTACTCAACATTGTGTCATAACCTACATGGGAAAAGGATCCGAAGAAGAATAGATATATGTGTATGTGTGAAAGAACCACATCTTGCACACCTAGAACAAACAAAACATTGTAATCAAGTTTGCTCTGATAAAAAATAAAAATTAAGTTAAAAATACCAACAAGAAATAATGAGACATAAACTTAAAGGGCTTTTTCCTCGCACATTCTATTCTAATTAACACCTAGAACACCACTTCCAGTAAGGCTCTGTTGCCCTAGTAACCAGATTTGGTAAAGGAGAAATGCTGCCGCCTTGTGGCCGATTCCCGCAAGAGCAACTTTTAACCCACAGCTAATAGTCACTTACCATTCATAAGCAAACAGGGCTGTAAAGGACACCTGCCCTCAAAATTGTGCTGAGGTAGGGAATGGATAAAAGAATTCAAAACAGGCAAAATGTTCACGAAGATAGTATGAAGACGTAAGTTTTACTCACTCTCTTTTTAAAGAAAGGAAAATGGATAAAAGCTCAGCCTCAGGAAGTATTAGACTCATGCAATCTAATCTACAAAAACTTTTCAACTCACACCAATCGACTGACCATTGGCAAAAAGTCTACAAACAATAAATGCTGAAGAGGTTTTAGAGAACTGTGTACCCTCTAGCTGCTGGTGAGATGTAAGAGGGTTAAACGCAAATAATGACAACAGAAAGGAGCTGCGTTTAAAAGGAAAAATTGAGGTACCATTCCATCCAGCAGGCACACCAATGGGCCACTCACCTGAGAAGACCAGAATGAAGAAGACCCGGGCTGCAAAAGCTGCACTGCAGCCTGATTCACAATAGACAAGACAGTGAAGCAACCAAAATGTCCATCAACAGATGAAACGATAAAGAAGAAGTGGTCCATGTACACAATGAATACTAGCCATGGAAAACAATGAAACACTGCTCTTTGAGGCACCATAGATGATCTTGGAGATAATCACAGAACATGAGGTAAGTCGGAAAGCAAAAGTCCTATATCCTATGATATCACTTATAGGCGTTATCTAATAACTGACACAAATGAACATATTTCCACACAGAAAGTCAATCACAGACTTATTAAAAAAAAACTATGCTTATCTAAAAGGAAAGGTGGGGGGAATGGATAAATGAAGATTAGCGTTACCATATGTATACAAATACATATTATATACATATATCAAAAAGACCAACCATATAGCAAGGAAGGATTACGGAACACTCTGTAATAATTTACACGGAAAGAGGATCTCTACATAAATAGTTATATACAATATGTAGATGAACCAGAGTGTGTACACCTTGGACGAACAACATTCTAACCATTACCCCAATTGAAAAAATTAAAACAACGAACTAGGAGTAATGAGACATAAACTTATGGGGGGTTTTCCTGGCACATTCCATCCAAATTTAAAACCTAGGCAAACAACTTCCAGAATGGCTCTGCTGCCCTTGTACCCAGATTTGGGAATGGAGAAATGCTGCATCCTTGTGGCCGTTTCCCACAAGAGCAGCTTTAAACCCACTGCAAAAGGTCACTAAATATTCACCAATTGCAGGTCTGTAAATGACACCGGCCCTCCAAAAAATACTGAGGTCGAAAATCGACAAAAAAATTCCAGAGTGCAACCTTCCAAAAAGAAAATTTGAAGAGGTATATTATACTCACACTTTTTTTCTTTTTTCTTTTAACAGAAAAGAAAAAGGCGTGGAAAAATGACGAATTGTAGGAATTTTTACAGACATGTAAACCCAAATTACAAAAACCTATCAGCTCACACCAGTCAGAACTGCCATCAACAAAAATGCTGCAAAAAATAAATGCTGACGTGATTGTGGAGAAATGCGTACCCTCGATTCTAAGGGGGATGTGGTAAGAGCCACTAATGAAAGCACAATTGAGGTGCCTTGAAAAGGTAAACGTTGACCTACCATACCAGTCAATCAATCATACCCACTGCTGGGTCTATCACCTGAGAAAATGAAAATCAAAAATCACAGGCTGGCAATCCTGCACTCCAGCAATATTTACCATAGGCAACACTTGGAAGCAATGAAAATGTCCATTAACAGAGGAATGCACCAAGAAGAAGTGGTCCATGTACACAATGGAATATTAGCCATGGAAAACATTGAAGCACTGCTCTTTGAGGCACCATAGATGAGCCTGGAGATAATCACAAAACATGAAGTAGGTCGGAAAGCAAAACACCTATATCCTATATTATCACTTATGGCATTATCTAATAACTGACACAGATGAACATATTTCCAAAGAGAAAGACACTCACAGGCTTAGAAAACAAACTATGCTCATCTGAAAGGAAAGGAGGGGGGAAATTGAGAAATGAAGATTAGTGTTACTATACATGTACAAACACATATTATATACATGTATCAAAAACACCGAACATATAGCAAGGGAGGTCGATGGAACACTGTAGTATTTTCCATGGGAAGAGGATCTGTACATTAATAGACATACAGAATGTACAAATGAACCAGATTGTGTACACCTAGGACAAACAATATTCTAAACTTTTCCCAGATTAATAAAATTTTAAAAACCAAGAAGAAGTAATGAGACATAAACTTATGGGGATTTCTCCTGGAAAATTCCATTCTAATTTACAACCTAGGACAATGACTTCCAGAAAGGCTCTGCTGCCCTAGTACCCAGATTGAGGAATGGAGAAATGTTACCTCCTTGTGGCTGTTTCCCACAACAGCAGCTTTGAACCCACTGCAAAAGATCACTAAATTTTCACCAAAATGCCGTTCTGTAAATGACACTTGCCCTCCAGAAAATTTCTGGGGTCAAAAATCGACCAAAAACTTCACAAGAGGGCAACCTTCGAAGAACACAATTTCAAGAGCTATATTGTACTCACGGGTTTTTCTTTTAAGAGAAAAGAAAAAGTGGTAGGAATATGACGAATTTAAAAAAATTTAATGACATGGATACCCATAATACAAAAACCTATCAGCTCACAGCAGTCAGAATGGCCATTAGGAAAAATGCTGCAAAAAATAAATGGTGAAGGGAGTGTGGAGAAATGCGTACCCTCTTTTGTAAGGGGTGGCACGTAAAGAGCCACTAATGAAAACACAGTGTAGGTGCTTTGAAAAGGGAAACATTGAGCTACCAGTCAATCAATCACAACCACTGCTTGGCCTATCACCTGAGAGAATGAGAATCAAAAAGTCACAGGCTGGCAAACCTGTACGCCAGCAAGATTTACCATAGCCAGCACGTGGAAGCAATGAAAATGTCCATCAACCGAGGAATGCACCAAGAAGAAGTGGTCCACTTACAAAATGGAATATTACTCTGATAATAAATATAAATTAAATTTAAAAACAAACAAAAGCAAGGAGACATCAACATTTGTGGGTTTATCCGGGCACATTGCACTCTAATTTATAACCGAAGAACACCACTGGCCGGTAGGTCTGTTTCCCTAATACAAGCAAGGGGAATGTAGAAAGGCTGCCGCTCTCTGGCCGTTACCTGCAAAAGCAGGTTTAAATCCTGAGCTAATGTCACTTCATATGAACAAGTACTGCAGGGCTGTAAATGAAACCTGCCCTCAAAATGTCTTGAGGGAGATAATGGCCAAAATATTTCAAATGGTGACACATACTTTAAGAAAACACTTTGAAGAAATAAGCTCTAATCACAGCTGGAAAAATAAAAGGGACATGTCTTAAAGCTCAATTTCAACGCATTATGAGACACATGCAAATTCAACCACAAAGAGGTATCAGCTCACACCACTCAGAATAATCATCAGCAAAAACTACAAAGAATAAATCCTGAAGGTGCTGGGAAGAAATACATGCCCTCCACATTAAGTGGGACATAACCTGGAAAGAACCACTAAGGAGAACAGAACAGAGGTGCCTTTAAAAGGTAAACATTGAGCTAGCGTATGATCCAGCAGACCTATTCCTGGACCTATAAACTAAGAAGACAGAATTGGAAGGACACAGGCACGCAAATCTGCACTGCATAGTATTACAATAGCCAAGATATGGAAGTAACCAAAAAGTCCATCGACAGATGGGTGGACAAAGAAGAACTGCTACCTGTACAGATGGAATGTGAGCTACTGAAAAAATGATACAATGCCATTTGCAGCACCATAGATGAGTCTAGAAGTAATCATGCAACTTGGAGTAAGTGAGAAAGCGAAAGACACATATCCTATCATATCACATATAGGGGTTACCTAAAAAATGATACAAACAAAGATATTTCCACAAACACTATCATAGATTCATTAAAAAAACTTATGGTTCACCAAATGGACAGGTGTGAGGATTGGATACATTACCATATTGAGGTTAACAGAGAGATACAAACACATGTGAAATATATAATCACCAAAGACCTACGCAATACCAAGAGAAGACTACTCAACATTGTGTCATAACCTACATGGGAAAAGGATCCGAAGAAGAATAGATATATGTATATGTGTGAAAGAACCACATCTTGCACACCTAGAACAAACAAAACATTGTAATCAAGTTTGCTGTGATAAAAAATAAAAATTAAGTTAAAAATACCAACAAGAAATAATGAGACATAAACTTAAAGGGCTTTTTCCTCGCACATTCTATTCTAATTAACACCTAGAACACCACTTCCAGTAAGGCTCTGTTGCCCTAGTAACCAGATTTGGTAAAGGAGAAATGCTGCCGCCTTGTGGCCGATTCCCGCAAGAGCAACTTTTAACCCACAGCTAATAGTCACTTACCATTCATAAGCAAACAGGGCTGTAAAGGACACCTGCCGTCAAAATTGTGCTGAGGTAGGGAATGGATAAAAGAATTCAAAACAGGCAAAATGTTCACGAAGATAGTATGAAGACGTAAGTTTTACTCACTCTCTTTTTAAAGAAAGGAAAATGGATAAAAGCTCAGCCTCAGGAAGTATTAGACTCATGCAATCTAATCTACAAAAACTTTTCAACTCACACCAATCGACTGACCATTGGCAAAAAGTCTACAAACAATAAATTCTGAAGAGGTTTTAGACAACTGTGTACCCTCTAGCTGCTGGTGAGATGTAAGAGGGTTAAACGCAAATAATGACAACAGAAAGGAGCTGCGTTTAAAAGGAAAAATTGAGGTACCATTCCATCCAGCAGGCACACCAATGGGCCACTCACCTGAGAAGACCAGAATGAAGAAGACCCGGGCTGCAAAAGCTGCACTGCAGCCTGATTCACAATAGACAAGACAGTGAAGCAACCAAAATGTCCATCAACAGATGAAACGATAAAGAAGAAGTGGTCCATGTACACAATGAATACTAGCCATGGAAAACAATGAAACACTGCTCTTTGAGGCACCATAGATGATCTTGGAGATAATCACAGAACATGAGGTAAGTCGGAAAGCAAAAGTCCTATATCCTATGATATCACTTATAGGCGTTATCTAATAACTGACACAAATGAACATATTTCCACACAGAAAGTCAATCACAGACTTATTAAAAAAAAACTATGCTTATCTAAAAGGAAAGGTGGGGGGAATGGATAAATGAAGATTAGCGTTACCATATGTATACAAATACATATTATATACATATATCAAAAAGACCAACCATATAGCAAGGAAGGATTACGGAACACTCTGTAATAATTTACACGGAAAGAGGATCTCTACATAAATAGTTATATACAATATGTAGATGAACCAGAGTGTGTACACCTTGGACGAACAACATTCTAACCATTACCCCAATTGAAAAAATTAAAACAACGAACTAGGAGTAATGAGACATAAACTTATGGGGGGTTTTCCTGGCACATTCCATCCAAATTTAAAACCTAGGCAAACAACTTCCAGAATGGCTCTGCTGCCCTTGTACCCAGATTTGGGAATGGAGAAATGCTGCATCCTTGTGGCCGTTTCCCACAAGAGCAGCTTTAAACCCACTGCAAAAGGTCACTAAATATTCACCAATTGCAGGTCTGTAAATGACACCGGCCCTCCAAAAAATACTGAGGTCGAAAATCGACAAAAAATTTCCAGAGTGCAACCTTCCAAAAAGAAAATTTGAAGAGGTATATTATACTCACACTTTTTTTCTTTTTTCTTTTAACAGAAAAGAAAAAGGCGTGGAAAAATGACGAATTGTAGGAATTTTTACAGACATGTAAACCCAAATTACAAAAACCTATCAGCTCACACCAGTCAGAACTGCCATCAACAAAAATGCTGCAAAAAATAAATGCTGACGTGATTGTGGAGAAATGCGTACCCTCGATTCTAAGGGGGATGTGGTAAGAGCCACTAATGAAAGCACAATTGAGGTGCCTTGAAAAGGTAAACGTTGACCTACCATACCAGTCAATCAATCATACCCACTGCTGGGTCTATCACCTGAGAAAATGAAAATCAAAAATCACAGGCTGGCAATCCTGCACTCCAGCAATATTTACCATAGGCAACACTTGGAAGCAATGAAAATGTCCATTAACAGAGGAATGCACCAAGAAGAAGTGGTCCATGTACACAATGGAATATTAGCCATGGAAAACATTGAAGCACTGCTCTTTGAGGCACCATAGATGAGCCTGGAGATAATCACAAAACATGAAGTAGGTCGGAAAGCAAAACACCTATATCCTATATTATCACTTATGGCATTATCTAATAACTGACACAGATGAACATATTTCCAAAGAGAAAGACACTCACAGGCTTAGAAAACAAACTATGCTCATCTGAAAGGAAAGGAGGGGGGAAATTGAGAAATGAAGATTAGTGTTACTATACATGTACAAACACATATTATATACATGTATCAAAAACACCGAACATATAGCAAGGGAGGTCGATGGAACACTGTAGTATTTTCCATGGGAAGAGGATCTGTACATTAATAGACATACAGAATGTACAAATGAACCAGATTGTGTACACCTAGGACAAACAATATTCTAAACTTTTCCCAGATTAATAAAATTTTAAAAACCAAGAAGAAGTAATGAGACATAAACTTATGGGGATTTCTCCTGGAAAATTCCATTCTAATTTACAACCTAGGACAATGACTTCCAGAAAGGCTCTGCTGCCCTAGTACCCAGATTGAGGAAAGGAGAAATGTTACCTCCTTGTGGCTGTTTCCCACAACAGCAGCTTTGAACCCACTGCAAAAGATCACTAAATTTTCACCAAAATGCCGTTCTGTAAATGACACTTGCCCTCCAGAAAATTTCTGGGGTCAAAAATCGACCAAAAACTTCACAAGAGGGCAACCTTCGAAGAACACAATTTCAAGAGCTATATTGTACTCACGGGTTTTTCTTTTAAGAGAAAAGAAAAAGTGGTAGGAATATGACGAATTTAAAAAAATTTAATGACATGGATACCCATAATACAAAAACCTATCAGCTCACAGCAGTCAGAATGGCCATTAGGAAAAATGCTGCAAAAAATAAATGGTGAAGGGAGTGTGGAGAAATGCGTACCCTCTTTTGTAAGGGGTGGCACGTAAAGAGCCACTAATGAAAACACAGTGTAGGTGCTTTGAAAAGGGAAACATTGAGCTACCAGTCAATCAATCACAACCACTGCTTGGCCTATCACCTGAGAGAATGAGAATCAAAAAGTCACAGGCTGGCAAACCTGTACGCCAGCAAGATTTACCATAGCCAGCACGTGGAAGCAATGAAAATGTCCATCAACCGAGGAATGCACCAAGAAGAAGTGGTCCACTTACAAAATGGAATATTACTCTAATAATAAATATAAATTAAATTTAAAAACAAACAAAAGCAAGGAGACATCAACATTTGTGGGTTTATCCGGGCACATTGCACTCTAATTTATAACCGAAGAACACCACTGGCCGGTAGGTCTGTTTCCCTAGTACAAGCAAGGGGAATGTAGAAAGGCTGCCGCTCTCTGGCCGTTACCTGCAAAAGCAGGTTTAAATCCTGAGCTAATGTCACTTCATATGAACAAGTACTGCAGGGCTGTAAATGAAACCTGCCCTCAAAATGTCTTGAGGGAGATAATGGCCAAAATATTTCAAATGGTGACACATACTTTAAGAAAACACTTTGAAGAAATAAGCACTAATCACAGCTGGAAAAATAAAAGGGACATGTCTTAAAGCTCAATTTCAACGCATTATGAGACACATGCAAATTCAACCACAAAGAGGTATCAGCTCACACCACTCAGAATAATCATCAGCAAAAACTACAAAGAATAAATCCTGAAGGTGCTGGGAAGAAATACATGCCCTCCACATTAAGTGGGACATAACCTGGAAAGAACCACTAAGGAGAACAGAACAGAGGTGCCTTTAAAAGGTAAACATTGAGCTAGCGTATGATCCAGCAGACCTATTCCTGGACCTATAAACTAAGAAGACAGAATTGGAAGGACACAGGCACGCAAATCTGCACTGCATAGTATTACAATAGCCAAGATATGGAAGTAACCAAAAAGTCCATCGACAGATGGGTGGACAAAGAAGAACTGCTACCTGTACAGATGGAATGTGAGCTACTGAAAAAATGATACAATGCCATTTGCAGCACCATAGATGAGTCTAGAAGTAATCATGCAACTTGGAGTAAGTGAGAAAGCGAAAGACACATATCCTATCATATCACATATAGGGGTTACCTAAAAAATGATACAAACAAAGATATTTCCACAAACACTATCATAGATTCATTAAAAAAACTTATGGTTCACCAAATGGACAGGTGTGAGGATTGGATACATTACCATATTGAGGTTAACAGAGAGATACAAACACATGTGAAATATATAATCACCAAAGACCTACGCAATACCAAGAGAAGACTACTCAACATTGTGTCATAACCTACATGGGAAAAGGATCCGAAGAAGAATAGATATATGTATATGTGTGAAAGAACCACATCTTGCACACCTAGAACAAACAAAACATTGTAATCAAGTTTGCTGTGATAAAAAATAAAAATTAAGTTAAAAATACCAACAAGAAATAATGAGACATAAACTTAAAGGGCTTTTTCCTCGCACATTCTATTCTAATTAACACCTAGAACACCACTTCCAGTAAGGCTCTGTTGCCCTAGTAACCAGATTTGGTAAAGGAGAAATGCTGCCGCCTTGTGGCCGATTCCCGCAAGAGCAACTTTTAACCCACAGCTAATAGTCACTTACCATTCATAAGCAAACAGGGCTGTAAAGGACACCTGCCGTCAAAATTGTGCTGAGGTAGGGAATGGATAAAAGAATTCAAAACAGGCAAAATGTTCACGAAGATAGTATGAAGACGTAAGTTTTACTCACTCTCTTTTTAAAGAAAGGAAAATGGATAAAAGCTCAGCCTCAGGAAGTATTAGACTCATGCAATCTAATCTACAAAAACTTTTCAACTCACACCAATCGACTGACCATTGGCAAAAAGTCTACAAACAATAAATTCTGAAGAGGTTTTAGACAACTGTGTACCCTCTAGCTGCTGGTGAGATGTAAGAGGGTTAAACGCAAATAATGACAACAGAAAGGAGCTGCGTTTAAAAGGAAAAATTGAGGTACCATTCCATCCAGCAGGCACACCAATGGGCCACTCACCTGAGAAGACCAGAATGAAGAAGACCCGGGCTGCAAAAGCTGCACTGCAGCCTGATTCACAATAGACAAGACAGTGAAGCAACCAAAATGTCCATCAACAGATGAAACGATAAAGAAGAAGTGGTCCATGTACACAATGAATACTAGCCATGGAAAACAATGAAACACTGCTCTTTGAGGCACCATAGATGATCTTGGAGATAATCACAGAACATGAGGTAAGTCGGAAAGCAAAAGTCCTATATCCTATGATATCACTTATAGGCGTTATCTAATAACTGACACAAATGAACATATTTCCACACAGAAAGTCAATCACAGACTTATTAAAAAAAAACTATGCTTATCTAAAAGGAAAGGTGGGGGGAATGGATAAATGAAGATTAGCGTTACCATATGTATACAAATACATATTATATACATATATCAAAAAGACCAACCATATAGCAAGGAAGGATTACGGAACACTCTGTTATAATTTACACGGAAAGAGGATCTCTACATAAATAGTTATATACAATATGTAGATGAACCAGAGTGTGTACACCTTGGACGAACAACATTCTAACCATTACCCCAATTGAAAAAATTAAAACAACGAACTAGGAGTAATGAGACATAAACTTATGGGGGGTTTTCCTGGCACATTCCATCCAAATTTAAAACCTAGGCAAACAACTTCCAGAATGGCTCTGCTGCCCTTGTACCCAGATTTGGGAATGGAGAAATGCTGCATCCTTGTGGCCGTTTCCCACAAGAGCAGCTTTAAACCCACTGCAAAAGGTCACTAAATATTCACCAATTGCAGGTCTGTAAATGACACCGGCCCTCCAAAAAATACTGAGGTCGAAAATCGACCAAAAAATTCCAGAGTGCAACCTTCCAAAAAGAAAATTTGAAGAGGTATATTATACTCACACTTTTTTTCTTTTTTCTTTTAACAGAAAAGAAAAAGGCGTGGAAAAATGATGAATTGTAGGAATTTTTACAGACATGTAAACCCAAATTACAAAAACCTATCAGCTCACACCAGTCAGAACTGCCATCAACAAAAATGCTGCAAACAATAAATGCTGACGTGATTGTGGAGAAATGCGTACCCTCGATTCTAATGGGGATGTGGTAAGAGCCACTAATGAAAGCACAATTGAGGTGCCTTGAAAATGTAAACGTTGACCTACCATACCAGTCAATCAATCATACCCACTGCTGGGTCTATCACCTGAGAAAATGAAAATCAAAAATCACAGGCTGGCAATCCTGCACTCCAGCAATATTTACCATAGGCAACACTTGGAAGCAACGAAAATGTCCATCAACAGAGGAATGCACCAAGAAGAAGTGGTCCATGTACACAATGGAATATTAGCCATGGAAAACATTGAAGCACTGCTCTTTGAGGCACCATAGATGAGCCTGGAGATAATCACAAAACATGAAGTAGGTCGGACAGCAAAACACCTATATCCTATATTATCACTTATGGCATTATCTAATAACTGACACAGATGAACATATTTCCAAAGAGAAAGACACTCACAGGCTTAGAAATCAAACTATGCTCATCTGAAAGGAAAGGAGGGGGGAAATTAGGAAATGAAGATTAGTGTTACTATACATGTACAAACACATATTATATACATGTATCAAAAACACCGAACATATAGCAAGGGAGGTCGATGGAACACTGTAGTATTTTACATGGGAAGAGGATCTGTACATTAATAGACATACAGAATGTACAAATGAACCACATTGTGTACACCAAGGACAAACAATATTCTAAACTTTTCCCAGATTAAAAAAATTTTAAAAACCAAGAAGAAGTAATGAGACATAAACTTATGGGGATTTCTCCTGGAAAATTCCATTCTAATTTACAAGCTAGGACAATGACTTCCAGAAAGGCTCTGCTGCCCTAGTACCCAGATTGGGGAATGGAGAAATGCTACCTCCTTGTGGCCGTTTCCCACAACAGCAGCTTTGAACCCACTGCAAAAGGTCACTAAATTTTCACCAACTTGCCGTTCTGTAAATGACACTTGCCCTCCAGAAAATTTCTGGGGTCAAAAATCGACCAAAAACTTCACAAGAGGGCAACCTTCGAAGAAGACAATTTCAAGAGCTATATTGTACTCACGGGTTTTTCTTTTAAGAGAAAAGAAAAAGGGGTAGGAATATGACGAATTTAAAAAAAATTAATGACATGCATAGCCATAATACAAAAACCTATCAGCTCACAGCAGTCAGAATGGCCATTAGGAAAAATGCTGCAAAAAATAAATGGTGAAGGGAGTGTGGAGAAATGCGTACCCTCTTTTGTAAGGGGTGGCACGTAAAGAGCCACTAATGAAAACACAGTGTAGGTGCTTTGAAAAGGGAAACATTGAGCTACCAGTCAATCAATCACAACCACTGCTTGGCCTATCACCTGAGAGAATGAGAATCAAAAAGTCACAGGCTGGCAAACCTGTACGCCAGCAAGATTTACCATAGCCAGCACGTGGAAGCAATGAAAATATCCATCAACCGAGGAATGCACCAAGAAGAAGTGGTCCACTTACAAAATGGAATATTACTCTAATAATAAATATAAATTAAATTTAAAAACAAACAAAAGCAAGGAGACATCAACATTTGTGGGTTTATCCGGGCACATTGCACTCTAATTTATAACCGAAGAACACCACTGGCCGGTAGGTCTGTTTCCCTAGTACCAGCAAGGGGAATGTAGAAAGGCTGCCGCTCTCTGGCCGTTACCTGCAAAAGCAGGTTTAAAGCCTGAGCTAATGTCACTTCATATGAACAAGTACTGCAGGGCTGTAAATGAAACCTGCCCTCAAAATGTCTTGAGGGAGATAATGGCCAAAATATTTCAAATGGTGACACATACTTTAAGAAAACACTTTGAAGAAATAAGCTCTAATCACAGCTGGAAAAATTAAAAGGACATGTCTTAAAGCTCAATTTCAACGCATTATGAGACACATGCAAATTCAACCACAAAGAGGTATCAGCTCACACCACTCAGAATAATCATCAGCAAAAACTACAAAGAATAAATCCTGAAGGTGCTGGGAAGAAATACATGCCCTCCACATTAAGTGGGACATAACCTGGAAAGAACCACTAAGGAGAACAGAAGAGAGGTGCCTTTAAAAGGTAAACATTGAGCTAGCGTATGATCCAGCAGACCTATTCCTGGACCTATAAACTAAGAAGACAGAATTGGAAGGACACAGGCACGCAAATCTGCCCTGCATAGTATTACAATAGCCAAGATATGGAAGTAACCAAAAAGTCCACCGACAGATGGGTGGACAAAGAAGAACTGCTACCTGTACAGATGGAATGTGAGCTACTGAAAAAATGATACAATGCCATTTGCAGCACCATAGATGAGTCTAGAAGTAATCATGCAACTTGGAGTAAGTGAGAAAGCGAAAGACACATATCCTATCATATCACATATAGGGGTTACCTAAAAAATGATACAAACAAAGATATTTCCACAAACACTATCATAGATTCATTAAAAAAACTTATGGTTCACCAAATGGACAGGTGTGAGGATTGGATACATTACCATATTGAGGTTAACAGAGAGATACAAACACATGTGAAATATATAATCACCAAAGACCTACGCAATACCAAGAGAAGACTACTCAACATTGTGTCATAACCTACATGGGAAAAGGATCCGAAGAAGAATAGATATATGTGTATGTGTGAAAGAACCACATCTTGCACACCTAGAACAAACAAAACATTGTAATCAAGTTTGCTGTGATAAAAAATAAAAATTAAGTTAAAAATACCAACAAGAAATAATGAGACATAAACTTAAAGGGCTTTTTCCTCGCACATTCTATTCTAATTAACACCTAGAACACCACTTCCAGTAAGGCTCTGTTGCCCTAGTAACCAGATTTGGTAAAGGAGAAATGCTGCCGCCTTGTGGCCGATTCCCGCAAGAGCAACTTTTAGCCCACAGCTAATAGTCACTTACCATTCATAAGCAAACAGGGCTGTAAAGGACACCTGCCGTCAAAATTGTGCTGAGGTAGGGAATGGATAAAAGAATTCAAAACAGGCAAAATGTTCACGAAGATAGTATGAAGACGTAAGTTTTACTCACTCTCTTTTTAAAGAAAGGAAAATGGATAAAAGCTCAGCCTCAGGAAGTATTAGACTCATGCAATCTAATCTACAAAAACTTTTCAACTCACACCAATCGACTGACCATTGGCAAAAAGTCTACAAACAATAAATGCTGAAGAGGTTTTAGAGAACTGTGTACCCTCTAGCTGCTGGTGAGATGTAAGAGGGTTAAACGCAAATAATGACAACAGAAAGGAGCTGCGTTTAAAAGGAAAAATTGAGGTACCATTCCATCCAGCAGGCACACCAATGGGCCACTCACCTGAGAAGACCAGAATGAAGAAGACCCGGGCTGCAAAAGCTGCACTGCAGCCTGATTCACAATAGACAAGACAGTGAAGCAACCAAAATGTCCATCAACAGATGAAACGATAAAGAAGAAGTGGTCCCTGTACACAATGAATACTAGCCATGGAAAACAATGAAACACTGCTCTTTGAGGCACCATAGATGATCTTGGAGATAATCACAGAACATGAGGTAAGTCGGAAAGCAAAAGTCCTATATCCTATGATATCACTTATAGGCGTTATCTAATAACTGACACAAATGAACATATTTCCACACAGAAAGTCAATCACAGACTTATTAAAAAGAAACTATGCTTATCTAAAAGGAAAGGTGGGGGGAATGGATAAATGAAGATTAGCGTTACCATATGTATACAAATACATATTATATACATATATCAAAAAGACCAACCATATAGCAAGGAAGGATTACGGAACACTCTGTAATAATTTACACGGAAAGAGGATCTCTACATAAATAGTTATATACAATATGTAGATGAACCAGAGTGTGTACACCTTGGACGAACAACATTCTAACCATTACCCCAATTGAAAAAATTAAAACAACGAACTAGGAGTAATGAGACATAAACTTATGGGGGGTTTTCCTGGCACATTCCATCCAAATTTAAAACCTAGGGAAACAACTTCCAGAATGGCTCTGCTGCCCTAGTACCCAGATTTGCGAATGGAGAAATGCTGCATCCTTGTGGCCGTTTCCCACAAGAGCAGCTTTAAACCCACTGCAAAAGGTCACTAAATATTCACCAATTGCAGGTCTGTAAATGACACCGGCCCTCCAAAAAATACTGAGGTCGAAAATCGACCAAAAAATTCCAGAGTGCAACCTTCCAAAAAGAAAATTTGAAGAGGTATATTATACTCACACTTTTTTTCTTTTTTCTTTTAACAGAAAAGAAAAAGGCGTGGAAAAATGACGAATTGTTAGAATTTTTACAGACATGTAAACCCAAATTACAAAAACCTATCAGCTCACACCAGTCAGAACTGCCATCAACAAAAATGCTGCAAACAATAAATGCTGACGTGATTGTGGAGAAATGCGTACCCTCGATTCTAAGGGGGATGTGGTAAGAGCCACTAATGAAAGCACAATTGAGGTGCCTTGAAAAGGTAAACGTTGACCTACCATACCAGTCAATCAATCATACCCACTGCTGGGTCTATCACGTGAGAAAATGAAAATCAAAAATCACAGGCTGGCAATCCTGCACTCCAGCAATATTTACCATAGGCAACACTTGGAAGCAATGAAAATGTCCATTAACAGAGGAATGCACCAAGAAGAAGTGGTCCATGTACACAATGGAATATTAGCCATGGAAAACATTGAAGCACTGCTCTTTGAGGCACCATAGATGAGCCTGGAGATAATCACAAAACATGAAGTAGGTCGGAAAGCAAAACACCTATATCCTATATTATCACTTATGGCATTATCTAATAACTGACCCAGATGAACATATTTCCAAAGAGAAAGACACTCACAGGCTTAGAAAACAAACTATGCTCATCTGAAAGGAAAGGAGGGGGGAAATTGAGAAATGAAGATTAGTGTTACTATACATGTACAAACACATATGATATACATGTATCAAAAACACCGAACATATAGCAAGGGAGGTCGATGGAACACTGTAGTATTTTACATGGGAAGAGGATCTGTACATTAATAGACATACAGAATGTACAAATGAACCAGATTGTGTACACCTAGGACAAACAATATTCTAAACTTTTCCCAGATTAAAAAAATTTTAAAAACCAAGAAGAAGTAATGAGACATAAACTTATGGGGATTTCTCCTGGAAAATTCCATTCTAATTTACAACCTAGGACAATGACTTCCAGAAAGGCTCTGCTGCCCTACTACCCAGATTGGGGAATGGAGAAATGCTACCTCCTTGTGGCTGTTTCCCACAACAGCAGCTTTGAACCCACTGCAAAAGATCACTAAATTTTCACCAACTTGCCGTTCTGTAAATGACACTTGCCCTCCAGAAAATTTCTGGGGTCAAAAATCGACCAAAAACTTCACAAGAGGGCAACCTTCGAAGAACACAATTTCAAGAGCTATATTGTACTCACAGGTTTTTCTTTTAAGAGAAAAGAAAAAGGGGTAGGAATATGACGAATTTAAAAAAATTTAATGACATGCATAGCCATAATACAAAAACCTATCAGCTCACAGCAGTCAGAATGGCCATTAGGAAAAATGCTGCAAAAAATAAATGGTGAAGGGAGTGTGGAGAAATGCGTACCCTCTTTTGTAAGGGGTGGCACGTAAAGAGCCACTAATGAAAACACAGTGTAGGTGCTTTGAAAAGGGAAACATTGAGCTACCAGTCAATCAATCACAACCACTGCTTGGCCTATCACCTGAGAGAATGAGAATCAAAAAGTCACAGGCTGGCAAACCTGTATGCCAGCAAGATTTACCATAGCCAGCACGTGGAAGCAATGAAAATGTCCATCAACCGAGGAATGCACCAAAAAGAAGTGGTCCACTTACAAAATGGAATATTACTCTAATAATAAATATAAATTAAATTTAAAAACAAACAAAAGCAAGGAGACATCAACATTTGTGGGTTTATCCAGGCACATTGCACTCTAATTTATAACCGAAGAACACCACTGGCCGGTAGGTCTGTTTCCCTAGTACCAGCAAGGGGAATGTAGAAAGGCTACCGCTCTCTGGCCGTTACCTGCAAAAGCAGGTTTAAAGCCTGAGCTAATGTCACTTCATATGAACAAGTACTGCAGGGCTGTAAATGAAACCTGCCCTCAAAATGTCTTGAGGGAGATAATGGCCAAAATATTTCAAATGGTGACACATACTTTAAGAAAACACTTTGAAGAAATAAGCTCTAATCACAGCTGGAAAAATTAAAAGGACATGTCTTAAAGCTCAATTTCAACGCATTATGAGACACACGCAAATTCAACCACAAAGAGGTATCAGCTCACACCACTCAGAATAATCATCAGCAAAAACTACAAAGAATAAATCCTGAAGGTGCTGGGAAGAAATACATGCCCTCCACATTAAGTGGGACATAACCTGGAAAGAACCACTAAGGAGAACAGAACAGAGGTGCCTTTAAAAGGTAAACATTGAGCTAGCGTATGATCCAGCAGACCTATTCCTGGACCTATAAACTAAGAAGACAGAATTGGAAGGACACAGGCACGCAAATCTGCACTGCATAGTATTACAATAGCCAAGATATGGAAGTAACCAAAAAGTCCATCGACAGATGGGTGGACAAAGAAGAACTGCTACCTGTACAGATGGAATGTGAGCTACTGAAAAAATGATACAATGCCATTTGCAGCACCATAGATGAGTCTAGAAGTAATCATGCAACTTGGAGTAAGTGAGAAAGCGAAAGACACATATCCTATCATATCACATATAGGGGTTACCTAAAAAATGATACAAACAAAGATATTTCCACAAACACTATCATAGATTCATTAAAAAAACTTATGGTTCACCAAATGGACAGGTGTGAGGATTGGATACATTACCATATTGAGGTTAACAGAGAGATACAAACACATGTGAAATATATAATCACCAAAGACCTACGCAATACCAAGAGAAGACTACTCAACATTGTGTCATAACCTACATGGGAAAAGGATCCGAAGAAGAATAGATATATGTATATGTGTGAAAGAACCACATCTTGCACACCTAGAACAAACAAAACATTGTAATCAAGTTTGCTGTGATAAAAAATAAAAATTAAGTTAAAAATACCAACAAGAAATAATGAGACATAAACTTAAAGGGCTTTTTCCTCGCACATTCTATTCTAATTAACACCTAGAACACCACTTCCAGTAAGGCTCTGTTGCCCTAGTAACCAGATTTGGTAAAGGAGAAATGCTGCCGCCTTGTGGCCGATTCCCGCAAGAGCAACTTTTAACCCACAGCTAATAGTCACTTACCATTCATAAGCAAACAGGGCTGTAAAGGACACCTGCCCTCAAAATTGTGCTGAGGTAGGGAATGGATAAAAGAATTCAAAACAGGCAAAATGTTCACGAAGATAGTATGAAGACGTAAGTTTTACTCACTCTCTTTTTAAAGAAAGGAAAATGGATAAAAGCTCAGCCTCAGGAAGTATTAGACTCATGCAATCTAATCTACAAAAACTTTTCAACTCACACCAATCGACTGACCATTGGCAAAAAGTCTACAAACAATAAATTCTGAAGAGGTTTTAGACAACTGTGTACCCTCTAGCTGCTGGTGAGATGTAAGAGGGTTAAACGCAAATAATGACAACAGAAAGGAGCTGCGTTTAAAAGGAAAAATTGAGGTACCATTCAATCCAGCAGGCACACCAATGGGCCACTCACCTGAGAAGACCAGAATGAAGAAGACCCGGGCTGCAAAAGCTGCACTGCAGCCTGATTCACAATAGACAAGACAGTGAAGCAAACAAAATGTCCATCAACAGATGAAACGATAAAGAAGAAGTGGTCTATGTACACAATGAATACTAGCCATGGAAAACAATGAAACACTGCTCTTTGAGGCACCATAGATGATCTTGGAGATAATCACAGAACATGAGGTAATTCGGAAAGCAAAAGTCCTATATCCTATGATATCACTTATAGGCGTTATCTAATAACTGACACAAATGAACATATTTCCACACAGAAAGTCAATCACAGACTTATTAAAAAAAACTATGCTTATCTAAAAGGAAAGGTGGGGGGAATGGATAAATGAAGATTAGCGTTACCATATGTATACAAATACATATTATATACATATATCAAAAAGACCAACCATATAGCAAGGAAGGATTACGGAACACTCTGTTATAATTTACACGGAAAGAGGATCTCTACATAAATAGTTATATACAATATGTAGATGAACCAGAGTGTGTACACGTTGGACGAACAACATTCTTACCATTACCCCAGTTGAAAAAATTAAAACAACGAACTAGGAGTAATGAGACATAAACTTATGGGGGGTTTTCCTGGCACATTCCATCCAAATTTAAAACCTAGGCAAACAACTTCCAGAATGGCTCTGCTGCCCTAGTACCAAGATTTGGGAATGGAGAAATGCTGCATCCTGGTGGCCGTTTCCCACAAGAGCAGCTTTAAACCCACTGCAAAAGGTCACTAAATATTCACCAATTGCAGGTCTGTAAATGACACCGGCCCTCCAAAAAATACTGAGGTCGAAAATCGACCAAAAAATTCCAGAGTGCAACCTTCCAAAAAGAAAATTTGAAGAGGTATATTATACTCACACTTTTTTTCTTTTTTCTTTTAACAGAAAAGAAAAAGGCGTGGAAAAATGATGAATTGTAGGAATTTTTACAGACATGTAAACCCAAATTACAAAAACCTATCAGCTCACACCAGTCAGAACTGCCATCAACAAAAATGCTGCAAACAATAAATGCTGACGTGATTGTGGAGAAATGCGTACCCTCGATTCTAATGGGGATGTGGTAAGAGCCACTAATGAAAGCACAATTGAGGTGCCTTGAAAAGGTAAACGTTGACCTACCATACCAGTCAATCAATCATACCCACTGCTGGGTCTATCACCTGAGAAAATGAAAATCAAAAATCACAGGCTGGCAATCCTGCACTCCAGCAATATTTACCATAGGCAACACTTGGAAGCAACGAAAATGTCCATCAACAGAGGAATGCACCAAGAAGAAGTGGTCCATGTACACAATGGAATATTAGCCATGGAAAACATTGAAGCACTGCTCTTTGAGGCACCATAGATGAGCCTGGAGATAATCACAAAACATGAAGTAGGTCGGACAGCAAAACACCTATATCCTATATTATCACTTATGGCATTATCTAATAACTGACACAGATGAACATATTTCCAAAGAGAAAGACACTCACAGGCTTAGAAATCAAACTATGCTCATCTGAAAGGAAAGGAGGGGGGAAATTGAGAAATGAAGATTAGTGTTACTATACATATACAAATACATATTATATACATGTATCAAAAAGACCGAACATATAGCAAGGGAGGTCGACGGAACACTGTAATATTTTACATGGGAAGAGGATCTGTACATTAATAGACATACATAATGTACAAAGGAACTAGACTGCGTACACCAAAGACAAACAATATTCTAAACTTTACCCAGATTAAAAAAATTTAAAAACCAAGAAGAAGTAATGAGACATAAACTTATGGGGACTTCTCCTGGCAAATTCCATTCTAATTTACAACCTAGGACAATGACTTCCAGAATTGCTCTGCTGCCCTAGTACCCAGATTGGGGAATGGAGAAATGCTACCTCCTTGTGGGAGTTTCCCACAACAGCAGCTTTGAACCTACTGCAAAAGGTCACTAAATATTCACCAACTTGCCGTTCTGTAAATGACACTTGCCCTCCAGAAAATTTCTGGGGTCAAAAATCGACCAAAAACTTCACAAGAGGGCAACCTTCGAAGAAGACAATTTCAAGAGCTATATTGTACTCACGGGTTTTTCTTTTAAGAGAAAAGAAAAAGGGGTAGGAATATGACGAATTAAAAAAACTTTAATGACATGCATACCCATAATACAAAAACCTATCAGCTCACAGCAGTCAGAATGGCCATTAGGAAAAATGCTGCAAAAAATAAACGGTGAAGGGAGTGTGGAGAAATGCGTACCCTCGGTTGTAAGGGGTGGCATGTAAAGAGCCACTAATGAAAACACAGTGTAGGTGCTTTGAAAAGGGAAACATTGAGCTACCAGTCAATCAACCACAACCACTGCTTGGCCTAACACCTGAGAGAATGAGAATCAAAAAGTCACAGGCTGGCAAACCTGTACGCCAGCAAGATTTACCATAGCCAGCACGTGGAAGCAATGAAAATGTCCATCAACCGAGGAATGCACCAAGAAGAAGTGGTCCACTTACAAAATGGAATATTACTCTAATAATAAATATAAATTAAATTTAAAAACAAACAAAAGCAAGGAGACATCAACATTTGTGGGTTTATCCGGGCACATTGCACTCTAATTTATAACCGAAGAACACCACTGTCCGGTAGGTCTGTTTCCCTAGTACCAACAAGGGGAATGTAGAAAGGCTGCCGCTCTCTGGCCGTTACCTGCAAAAGCAGGTTTAAAGCCTGAGCTAATGTCACTTCATATGAACAAGTACTGCAGGGCTGTAAATGAAACCTGCCCTCAAAATGTCTTGAGGGAGATAATGGCCAAAATATTTCAAATGGTGACACATACTTTAAGAAAACACTTTGAAGAAATAAGCTCTAATCACAGCTGGAAAAATTAAAAGGACATGTCTTAAAGCTCAATTTCAACGAATTATGAGACACATGCAAATTCAACCACAAAGAGGTATCAGCTCACACCACTCAGAATAATCATCAGCAAAAACTACAAAGAATAAATCCTGAAGGTGCTGGGAAGAAATACATGCCCTCCACATTAAGTGGGACATAACCTGGAAAGAACCACTAAGGAGAACAGAAGAGAGGTGCCTTTAAAAGGTAAACATTGAGCTAGCGTATGATCCAGCAGACCTATTCCTGGACCTATAAACTAAGAAGACAGAATTGGAAGGACACAGGCACGCAAATCTGCCCTGCATAGTATTACAATAGCCAAGATATGGAAGTAACCAAAAAGTCCATCGACAGATGGGTGGACAAAGAAGAACTGCTACCTGTACAGATGGAATGTGAGCTACTGAAAAAATGATACAATGCCATTTGCAGCACCATAGATGAGTCTAGAAGTAATCATGCAACTTGGAGTAAGTGACAAAGCGAAAGACACATATCCTATCATATCACATATAGGGGTTACCTAAAAAATGATACAAACAAAGATATTTCCACAAACACTATCATAGATTCATTAAAAAAACTTATGGTTCACCAAATGGACAGGTGTGAGGATTGGATACATTACCATATTGAGGTTAACAGAGAGATACAAACACATGTGAAATATATAATCACCAAAGACCTATGCAATACCAAGAGAAGACTACTCAACATTGTGTCATAACCTACATGGGAAAAGGATCCGAAGAAGAATAGATATATGTATATGTGTGAAAGAACCACATCTTGCACACCTAGAACAAACAAAACATTGTAATCAAGTTTGCTGTGATAAAAAATAAAAATTAAGTTAAAAATACCAACAATAATGAGACATAAACTTAAAGGGCTTTTTCCTCGCACATTCTATTCTAATTTACAGCCTAGAACACCACTTCCAGTAAGGCTCTGTTGCCCTAATAACCAGATTTGGTAAAGGAGAAATGCTGCCGACTTGTGGCCGATTCCCGCAAGAGCAGCTTTTAACCCACAGCTAATGGTCACTTACCATTCACAAGGACTCAGGGCTGTAAAGGACACCTGCCCTCAAAATTGTGCTGCGGTAGGGAATGGATAAAAGAATTCAAAACAGGCAAAATGTTCACGAAGATAGTATGAAGAGGTAAGTTTTACTCACTCTCTTTTTAAAGAAAGGAAAATGGATAAAAGCTCAGCCTCAGGAAATATTAGACTCATGCAATCTAATCTACAAAAACTTTTCAACTCACACCAGTCGACTGACCATTGGCAAAAAGTCTACAAACAATAAATGCTGAAGAGGTTTTAGAGAACTGTGTACCCTGTAGCTTCTGGTGAGATGTAAGAGGGTTAAACGCTAATAATGAGAACAGAAAGGAGCTGCGTTTAAAAGGAAAAATTGACGTACCATTCAATCCAGCAGGCGCACCAATGGGCCTCTCACCTGAGAAGACCAGAATGAAGAAGACCCGGGCTGCAAAAGCTGCACTGCAGCCTTATTCACAATAGACAAGACAGTGAAGCAACTAAAATGTCCATCAACAGATGAAAGGATAAAGAAGAAGTGGTCCATGTACACAATGAATACTAGCCATGGAAAACAATGAAACACTGCTCTTTGAGGCACCATAGATGATCTTGGAGATAATCACAGTACATGAGGTAAGTCGGAAAGCAAAAGTCCTATATCCTATGATATCACATATAGGCGTTATCTAATAACTGACACAAATGAACATATTTCCACAGAGAAAGTCAATCACAGACTTATTAAAAAAAAACTATGCTTATTTAAAGGAAAGGTGGGGGAAATGGATAAATGAAGATTAGCGTTACCATATGTATACAAATGCATATAATATACATATATCAAAAAGACCGACCATATAGCAAGGAAGGATTACAGAACACTATGTAATAATTTACACGGGAAGAGGATCTCTACGTAAATAGTTATATAGAATCTGTAGATGAACCAGAGTGTGTACACGTTGGACGACCAACATTCTAACCATTACCCCAATTGAAAAAATTAAAACAACGAACCAAGAGTAATGAGACATAAACTTATGGGGGGTTTTCCTGGCACATTCCATCCAAATTTAAAACCTAGGGAAACAACTTCCAGAACGGCTCTGCTGCCCTAGTACCCAGATTTGGGAATGGAGAAATGCTGCATCCTTGTGGCCGTTTCCCACAAGAGCAGCTTTAAACCCACTGCAAAAGGTCACTAAATATTCACCAATTGCAGGTCTGTAAATGACACCGGCCCTCCAAAAAATACTGAGGTCGAAAATCGACCAAAAAATTCCAGAGTGCAACCTTCCAAAAAGAAAATTTGAAGAGGTATATTATAGTCACACTTTTTTTCTTTTTTCTTTTAACAGAAAAGAAAAAGGCGTGGAAAAATGATGAATTGTAGGAATTTTTACAGACATGTAAACTCAAATTACAAAAACCTATCAGCTCACACCAGTCAGAATGGCCATCAACAAAAATGCTGCAAACAATAAATGCTGACGTGATTGTGGAGAAATGCGTACCCTCGATTCTAAGGGGGACGTGGTAAGAGCCACTAAGGAAAGCACAATTAAGGTGCCTTGAAAATGTAAACGTTGAGCTACCATAGCAGTCAATCAATCATACCCACTGCTGGGTCTATCACCTGAGAAAATGAAAATCAAAAATCACAGGCTGGCAATCCTGCATTCCAGCAATATTTACCATAGGCAACACTTGGAAGCAATGAAAATGTCCATCAACAGAGGAATGCACCAAGAAGAAGTGGTCCATGTACACAATGGAATATTAGCCATGGAAAACATTGAAACACTGCTCTTTGAGGCACCATAGATGAGCCTGGAGATAATCACAAAACATGAAGTAGGTCGGAAAGCAAAACACCTATATCCTATATTATCACTTATGGCATTATGTAATAAGTGACACAGATGAACATATTTCCAAAGAGAAAGACACTCACAGGCTTAGAAAAAAAACTATGCTCATCTGAAAGGAAAGGAGGGGGGAAATTGGGAAATGAAGATTAGTGTTACTATACATATACAAATACATATTATATACATGTATCAAAAACACCGAACATATAGCAAGGGAGGTCGACGGAACACTGTAATATTTTACATGGGAAGAGGATCTGTACATTAAGAGACATACATAATGTACAAATGAACCAGATTGTGTACACCTAGGACAAACAATATTCTAAACTTTACCCAGATTAAAAAAATTTTAAAAACCAAGAAGAAGTAATGAGACATAAACTTATGGGGATTCCTCCTGGCAAATTCCATTCTAATTTACAACCTAGGACAATGACTTCCAGAAAGGCTCTGCTGCCCTAGTACCCAGATTGGGGAATGGAGAAATGCTACCTCCTTGTGGCCGTTTCTGAAAACAGCAGCTTTGAACCCACTGCAAAAGGTCACTAAATTTTCACCAACTTGCAGTTCTGTAAATGACACCTGCCCTCCAGAAAATTTTTCGGGTCAAAAGTCGACCAAAAACTTCACAAGAGGGCAACCTTCGAAGAAGACAATTTCAAGAGCTATATAGTACTCACGGGGTTTTATTTTAAGAGAAAAGAAAAAGGGGTAGGAATATGACGAATTTAAAAAAATTTAATGACATGCATACCCATATTACAAAAACCTATCAGCTCACAGCAGTCAGAATGGCCATTAGGAAAAATGCTGCAAAAAATAAACGGTGAAGGGAGTATGGAGAAATGCGTACCCTCGGTTGTAAGGGGTGGCATGTAAAGAGCCACTAATGAAAACACAGTGTAGGTGATTTGAAAAGGGAAACATTGAGCTACCAGTCAATCAATCACAACCACTGCTTGGCCTATCACCTGAGAAAATGAGAATCAAAAAGTCACAGGCTGGCAAACCTGTACGCCAGAAAGATTTACCATAGCCAGCACGTGGAAGCAATGAAAATGTCCATCAACCGAGGAATGCACCAAGAAGAAGTGATCCAAGTACACCATGGAATATTACTCTAATAATAAATATAAATTAAATTTAAAAACAAACAAAAGCAAGGAGACATCAACATTTGTGGGTTTATCCGGGCACATTGCACTCTAATTTATAACCGAAGAACACAACTGGCCGGTAAGTCTGTTTCCCTAGTACCAGCAAGGGGAATGTAGAAAGGCTGCCGCTCTCTGGCCGTTACCTGCAAAAGCAGGTTTAAAGCCTGAGCTAATGTCATTTCATATGAACAAGTACTGCAGGGCTGTAAATGAAACCTGCCCTCAAAATGTCTTGAGGGAGATAATGGCCAAAATATTTCAAATGGTGACACATACTTTAAGAAAACACTTTGAAGAAATAAGCTCTAATCACTGCTGGAAAAATAAAAATGACATGTCTTAAAGCTCAATTACAACGCATTATGAGACACATGCAAATTCAACCACAAAGAGGTATCAGCTCACACCACTCAGAATAACCATCAGCAAAAACTACAAAGAATAAATGCTGAAGGTGCTGGGAAGAAATACATACCCTCCACTTTAAGTGGGACGTAACCTGGAAAGAGCCACTAAGGAGAACAGAATAGAGGTGCCTATAAAAGGTAAACATTGAGCTACCATATGATCCAGCAGACCTATTCCTGGACCTATAACCTAAGAAGGCCAAATTGGAAGGACACAGGCACGCAAATCTGTATTGCATATTATTACAATAGCCAAGATATGGAAGTAACCAAAAAGTCCACCGACAGATGGGTGGACAAAGAAGAACTGCTATCTGTACAGATGGAATATGAGCTAGTGAAAAAATGAAACAATGTCATTTGCAGCACCACAGATGAGTCTAGAAGTAATCACACAACTTGGAGTAAGTTAGAAAGCGAAAGACACATATCCTATCATATCACATATAGGGGTTACCTAAAAAATGATACAAACAAAGATATTTCGACAGAGAAACACTATCACAGATTCATTAAAAATCTTGGGGCTTCCCTGGTGGCGCAGTGGTTGAGAATCTGCCTGCCAATGTAGGGGACACAGGTTCTAGGCCTGGTCTGGGAAGATTCCGCATGCCACGGAGCAACTGGGCCCGTGAGCCACAGTTACTGATCCTGCACGTCTGGAGCCTGTGCTCCACAACAAGAGAGGCCACGATGGTGAGAGGCCCACGCACCGCGATGAAGAGTGGTCCCCACTTGCCACAACTAGAGAAAGCTCTCGCACAGAAACGAAGACCCAACACAGTCATAAATAAAGAAATAAATAAATAAAAGAACATGAATTTCTAAAAAAAAAAATCAGAATGATAACAAACTTTAAAAATAAATAAATAAATAAATAAATAAATAAATAAATCTTATGGTTTACCAAATAGAAAGGTGTGAGGATTGGATACATTACCATATTTAGGTTAACAGAGAGTTACAAACACATGTGAAATATATAATCACAAAGACCTACGCAATACCAAGAGAAGACTACTCAACATTGTGTCATAACCTACATGGGAAAAGGATCCGAAGAAGAATAGATATATGTATATGTGTGAAAGAACCACATCTTGCACACCTAGAACAAACAAAACCTTGTAATCAACTTTGCTGTGATAAAAAATAAAAATTAATTTAAAAATACCAACAAGAAATAATGAGACATAAACTTAAAGGGCTTTTTCCTCGCACATTCCATTCTAATTTATAACCTAGAACACCACTTCCAGTAAGGCTCTGTTGCCCTAGTAACCAGATTTGGTAAAGGAGAAATGCTGCCGCCTTGTGGCCGATTCCCGCAAGAGCAGCTTTTAACCCACAGCTAATGGTCACTTACCATTCACAAGGACTCAGGGCTGTAAAGGACACCTGCCCTCAAAATTGTGCTGAGGTAGGGAATTGATAAAAAAAATTCAAAACAGGCCAAATTTTTAAAAAATAGTATGAAGAGGTAAGTTTTACTCACTCTCTTTTTAAAGAAAGGAAAATGGATAAAACTCAACCTCAGGAAATATTAGACTCATGCAATCTAATCCACAAAAAGTTTTCAACTCGCACCAGTCGACAGACCATTGGCAAAAAGTCTACAAACAATAAATGCTGAAGAGGTTTTAGAGAACTGTGTACCCTCTAGCTGCTGGTGAGATGTAAAAGGGTTAAAAGCTAATAATGAGAACAGAAAGGAGCTGCGTTTAAAAGGAAAAATTGAAGTATCATTCTATCCAGCAGGTGCACCAATGGGCCTCTCACCTGAGAAGCCCAGAATGAAGAAGACCCGGGCTGCAAAAGCTGCACTGCAGCCTTATTCACAATAGACAAGACAGTGAAGCAACCAAAATGTCCATCAACAGATGAAAGGATAAAGAAGAAGTGGTCCATGTACACCATGAAAACTAGCCATCGAAAACAATGAAACAGTGCTCTTTGAGGCACCATAGATGATCTTGGAGATAATCAGAGAACATGAGGTAAGTCGGAAAGCAAAAGTCCTATATCCTATGATATCACTTATAGGCGTTATCTAATAACTAACAAAAATGAAACATATTTCCACAGAGAAAGTCAATCACAGACTTATTAAAAAAAATACTACGCTTATCTAAAAGGAAAGGTGGGGGGAATGGATAAATGTAGATTAGCGTTACCATATGCATAAAAATACATATTATATACATATATCAAAAAGACCGACCATATAGCAAGGAAGGTTTACTGAACACTCTGTAATAATTTACACGGGAAGATGATCTCTACATAAATATGTATATAGAATATGTAGATGAACCACAGTGTGTACACCTTGGACGAACAACATTCTAACCATTACCCCAATTGAAAAAATTAAAACAACGAACTAGGAGTAATGAGACATAAACTTATGGGGTTTATTTCTGGCACATTCCATTCAAATTTACAACCTAGGCAAATGACTTCCAGAACGGCTCTGCTGCCCTAGTACCCAGATTTGGGAATGGAGATAGGCTGCATCCTTGTGGCCGTTTCCCACACCACCACCTTTAAACCCACTGCAAAAGGTCACTAAATATTCAGCAATTGCAGTTCTGTAAATGACACCTGCCCTCCAAAAAATACTGAGGTCGAAAATCGACCAAAAAATTCCAGAGTGCAACCTTCCAAAAAGAAAATTTGAAGACGTATATTATACTAACACTTTTTTTCTTTTTTCTTTTAACAGAAAAGAAAAATCCGTGGAGAAATGATGAATTGTAGGAATTTTTACAGACATGTAAACCCACATTACAAAAACCTATCAGCTCACACCAGTCAGAATGGCCATCAACAAGAATGCTGCAAACAATAAATGCTGACGTGACTGTGGAGAAATGCGTACACTCAATTCTAAGCGGGACGTGGTAAGACCCACTAATGAAAGCACAATTGAGGTGCCTTGAAAAGGTAAACGTTGAGCTACCATACCAGTCAATCAATCATACCCACTGCTGGGTCTATCACCTGAGAAAATGAAAATCAAAAATCACAGGCTGGCAATCCTGCACTCCAGCAATATTTACCTTAGGCAACGCTTGGAAGCAACGAAAATGTCCATCAACAGAGGAATGCACCAAGAAGAAGTGGTCCATGTACACAATGGAATATTAGCCATGGAAAACATTGAAGCACTGCTCTTTGAGGCACCATAGATGAGCCTGGACATAATCACAAAACATGAAGTAGGTCGGAAAGCAAAACACCTATATCCTGTATTATCACTTATGGCATTATCTAATAACTGACACAGATGAACATATTTCCAAAGAGAAAGACACTCACAGGCTTAGAAAACAAACTATGCTCATCTAAAAGGAAAGGAGGGGGGAAATTGAGAAATGAAGATTAGTGTTACTATACATATACAAATACATATTATATACATGTATCAAAAAGACCGAACACATAGCAAGGGAGGTCGACGGAACACTGTAATATTTTACATGGGAAGAGGATCTGTACATTAAGAGACATACATAATGTACAAATGAACCAGATTGTGTACACCTAGGACAAACAATATTCTAAACTTTACCCAGATTAAAAAAATTTTAAAAACCAAGAAGAAGTAATGAGACATAAACTTATGGGGATTCCTCCTGGCAAATTCCATTCTAATTTACAACCTAGGACAATGACTTCAAGAAAGGCTCTGCTGCCCTAGTACCCAGATTGGGGAATGGAGAAATGCTACCTCCTTGTGGCCGTTTCCCACTACAGCAGCTTTGAACCCACTGCAAACGGTCACTAAATTTTCACCAACTTGCAGTTCTGTAAATGGCACCTGCCCTCCAGAAAATTTCTGGGGCCAAAAATCGACCAAAAAATTCAGAAGAGGGCAACCTTCGAAGAAGACAATTTCAAGAGCTATATTGTACCCACGGTTTTTTTTTAAGAGAAAAGAAAAAGGCATAGGAATATGATGAATTTAAAAAATTTTAATGACATGCATACCCATATTACAAAAACCTATCAGCTCACAGCAGTCAGAATGGCCATTAGGAAAAATGCTACAAAAAATAAATGGTGAAGGGAGAGTGGAGAAATGTGTACCCTCGGTTGTAAGGGGGGGCATGTAAAGAGCCACTAATGAATACACGATGTAGGTGCTTTGAAAAGGGAAACATTGAGCTACCAGTCAATCAATCACAACCACTGCTTGGCCTATCACCTGAGAAAATGAGAATCAAAAAGTCACAGGCTGGCAAACCTGTACGCCAGCAAGATTTACCATAGCCAGCACTTTGAATCAATGAAAATGTCCATCAACCGAGGAATGCACCAAGAAGAAGTGGTCCATGTACACAATGGAATATAAGCCATGGAAAACAATGAAGCACTGCTCTTTGAGGCACCATAGTTGAGCCTGGAGATAATCACAAAACATGAGGTATGTCGGAAAGCAAAAGACCTATACCCTATGATATCACTTATGGTGTTATCTAATAACTGACAGAAATGAACATATTTCCAAAGAGAAAGACACTCACGTGCTTAGAAATCAAACTCTGCTCATGTATAAGGAAAGGTGGGAGCAATGGATAAATGAATGTTAGTGTTACTATATATATATAAATACATAGTATATACATATATCAAAAAGCCAGACCATATATTAAGGGGGTTTTACGGAACACTCTGTAATATTTTACATAGGAACAGGATCTGTACATGAATATACGTATATAATGTATAAATGAACCAGACTCTGTACACTTAGGACAAAGAATATTCTAATCTTAACCCCAATTTAAAAAAAAATTTAAAAAAACAAGGAGACGTAATGAGACTTAAACATATGGGGCTATCTCCTGGCACATTCAATTCTAATTTACAACCTAGGAACACGACTTCCAGAAAGGCTCTTGCCCTAGTACCCAGATTTTGGAATGGAGAAATGCTACCTCATTGTAGCCGTTTCCCACAACAGAAGCTTTAAACCCATTGCATAAGGTCACTAAGTATTCAGATAACCGCAGACCTGTAAATGACACCTACTCTCCAAAACAATCCTTGGGTTGAAAATTGACCAAAAAATTCAAACGAGGGCAACGTTCCAAGAAGACACTTTCAAGAGGTATATTGTACTCACACTTTTTTCTTTTTTTTTTTAAACAGAAAATAAAAGGTGTGGAAAACTGATGAATTTAAAAATTTTAATGAAATGAATACCCATATTACAAAAACCTATCAGCTCACAGCAGTCAGAATGGCCATTAGGAAAAATGCTGCAAAAAATAAATGCTGAAGGGAATGTGGAGAAATGCGTACACTTGGTTGTAAGGGGGGGCATGTAAAGAGCCACTAATGAAAACACAATGTAGGTGCTTTGAAAAGGGAAACATTGAGATACCAGTCAATCAGTCACAACCACTGCTGGGCCTATCACCTGAGAAAATGAAAATCATAAAGTCACAGGCTGGCAATCCCGCACTCCAGCACTATTTACCATAGCCAACACTTGGAAGCAACAAAAATGTCCATCAACCGAGGAATGCACCAAGACGAAGTGGTCCATGTACACAATGGAATATTACTCCAATAATAAATATAAATTAAATCTAAAAAACAAAACAAAAGTAAGGAGACATCAGCATTTGTGGCTTCATCCCGGCACATTGCACTCTAATTTATAACAGAGGGTCACCAGTGGCCGGAAGGTGTGTTTCCCTAGTTACCAGAGTGTGGAACATAGAAAGGCTGCTGCCTTCTGGCCGTTACCTGCAAAAGCAGCTTTAAAGCCTGTGCTAATGGTCACTTCATATGAACAAGTACTGCAGGGCTGTAAATGAAACCTGCCCTCAACATGTCTTGAGGGAGGTAATGGCCAAAAAATTTCAAAATGTGACACATACTTTAAGTAAACACTTTGAAGAACTAAGCTGTAATCACAGTTTGATAAATAAAAAGGACATGCTTTAAAGCTCAATTTCAACAGATTATGGGACACATGCACGTTCAACCACAAAGAGGTCTCAGCTGGTACCTGTCAGAATAACCATCAGCAATAAGACTACAAACAATAAATACTGAAGGTGTTTTGGAGAAATGCATACCCTCAACTTTAAGTTGGACGTAACCTGGAAACAGCCACTAATGAGAACTGAATGGTGGTGCCTTTAAAACGTACACACTGAGCTACCATATGATACAGCAAACCCACTCCTTGGCCTATAACATAGGAAGATAGATCTGGAAAGACACAGGCAAGCAAATGTGCATTGCAGCAGTATTACAGTAGCCAAGACATGGATGCAACCAAAAAGTCCATCAAGAGTTGCGTGGCCAAAGAAGAACTGGTTCATGTACAGATGGAATATTAGCCAGGGAAAAAAATGAAACAATGCCATTTGCAGCACCATGTATGTTTCTTGAGGTAATCAGGCAAATTGTACTAAGTCAGAAAACAAAAGACACATATCCTATAATATCACTTATAGGTCTTAGCTAAAAATTGATACCAATGAAGATATTTCCACAGAGAAATGCAATCACAGATTCATTAAAGAAACTTATGTTTCACCAAATGGAAAGCTGTGAGGACTGGATACATTAGGATATTGAGGTTAACATAGATATAGAAACATATGTGAAACATGTAATCACCAAAGACCTACGTAATACCAAGAGAAGATTACTCAACATTGTGTCATAACCTACATGGGAAAATGATCCAAAGAAGAATAGATATATGTATATGTTTAAAAGAACCACATCTTGCACACCTAGAAGAAACAAAACATTTTAATCAAATTTGCTCTGATAAAAAATAAAAATTAATTAAAAAAAGAACAAGAAGTAATGAGACATAAACTTAAGGGGCTTTTTGCTGGCACATTGCATTCTACTTTACAACCAGAACATGACTTCCATTAAGGCTCTGTCATCACTAATAAAGCAGCTTTATAAGCAATGTTGAAGATAGCTTAAAAGAAGTCTCACTAATTATTGATAGTAGCAAGAAAACAAAGTAAAGTAAAAATCTCACTGCAAAAAGTATACATAGAGTGAGGATAGTAGATCAAACACTTATTACATTTCTGTAAAGAATAAAAGACAACAATAGTATGTTTTTTTTAAAAAGAAAGGGCCCAAATAAATCTGAAATGAAAGAGATAATGTTACAACAGACACCACAGAAATACAAAGTATCCTAAGATACACACAGGGTAACTCAGGGCTCAGACTGGACAGGGCCCACTCTCCAGTCCCCTTTACATGACTTACAGGAGCCTCAGGAACTGAGGAGGGGGTCCCTGAGGAGAGGCTCAAGATAGAATATGGTAGGCATTAACATGGCTCCATTCATCTTAAACATGCCTGAACTACATTCACACGAGATGATTTTGTCCTGTATGTACATCGGCACCTCTTGTTGGAACTGCAGATCTTTGGCTTCATCACCTCTACTGAGAGCATTAGCTTCACCTGCTGTGGACCGTCTCCTATAGGATTTCTAGAACCACAAAACATCGAAGCTTCACGGGACCCAGAGTCTGTGCGACTCCACGCAGAGTCTCAGAGTCTCAACTCCACTCAGATACTCCACTCTTGGAGGGCACACACAAAGTAGTGTGCACATCAGGGCCCAGGGGAAGGAGCAGTGACCCCGTAGGAGAATGACCAGAACTACCTGATAGTTTTAGAGGGTCTCCTGCAGAGGCAGGTGGTGGCTGTGGCTGTGGCTCACTGTGATGACAACGACACTGGTAGCAGAAGTTCTGGGAAATACTCTTTGGTGTGAGCCCTCCCAGAGTCCGCCATTAGCCCCACCAAGAGCAAGGTAGGCTCCAGTGCTGGGTTGCCTCAGGCCAAACAACCAACGGGGAGGGAACCCAGCCCCATGGATCAGCAGACAAGCGGATTAAACTTTTTATTAAAGTTTTATTTAATCCGCAGACAAGCAGATTAAAGCTCTGCCCAACAAAGCAACACCCAGCTCTACCCACCACCAGTCCCTCCCATCAGGAAGCTCGCACAAGCCTCTAAGACAGACTCATCCACTGGAGAGCAGACAGCAGAAGGAAGAAGAACTACAATTCTGAAGCCTGTGGAAGGAAAACCACATTCACAGAAAGATACACAAAATGAAAAGGCAGAGGACTTTATACCAGATCAAGGAACAAGATAAAACCCCAGAAAAAAAACGAAATGAGGTGGAGATAGGGAACCTTCCAGAAAAAGAATCAGAATAAAGATAGTGAAGATGATCCTAGACCTTGGCAAAAGAATGGAGGCAAAAACAAAAAGAATAAAATATCTAGGAATAAACCTACCTAAGGAGACAAAAGACCTGTATGCAGAAAATTATAGGACACTGATGAAAGAAATTAAAGATGATACAAATAGATGGAGAGAGATACCATGTTCTTGGATTGGAAGAATCAACATTGTGAAAATGACTCTACTACCCAAAGCAATCTACAGATTCAATGCAATCCCTATCAAATTACCACTGGCATTTTTCACAGAACTAGAACAAAAAATTTCACAATTTGTATGGAGACACAAAAGACCCCGAATAGCCAAAGCAATCTTGAGAATGAAAAATGGAGCTGGAGGAATCAGGCTCCCTGACTTCAGACTATATTACAAAGCTACAGTAATCAAGACAGTTTGGTACTGGCACAAAAACAGAAATATAGATCAATGGAACAGGATAGAAAGCCCAGAGATAAACCCACGCACATATGGTCACCTTATCTTTGATAAAGGAGGCAAGCATATACAGTGGAGAAAAGACAGCCTCTTCAATAAGTGGTGCTGGGAAAATTGGACAGGTACATGTAAAAGTATGAAATTAGAACACTCCTTGACACCATACAGAAAAATAAACTCAAAATGGATTAAAGACCTAAGTGTAAAGCCAGACACTATCAAACTCTTAGAGGAAAACATAGGCAGAACACTCTATGACATACATCACCGCAAGATCCTTTTTGACCCACCTCCTAGAGAAATGGAAATAAAAACACAAATAAACAAATGGGACCTAATGAAACTTAAAAGTTTTTGCACAGCAAAGGAAACCATAAACAAGACCAAAAGACAACCCTCATAATGGGAGAAAATATTTGCAAATGAAGCAAATGACAAAGGATTAATCTCCAAGATTTACAAGCAGCTCATGCAGCTCAATAACAAAAAAACAAACAACCCAATCCAAAAATGGGCAGAAGACCTAAATAGACATTTCTCCAAAGAAGATATACAGATGGCCAACAGACACATGAAAGAATGCGCAACATCATTAATCATTAGAGAAATGCAAATCAAAACTACAATGAGGTATCATCTCACACCGGTCAGAATGGCCATCATCAAAAAATCTAGAAACAATAAATGCTGGAGAGGGTGTGGAGAAAAGGGAACACTCTTGCACTGTTGGTGGGAATGTAAATTGATACAGCCACTATGGAGAACAGTATGGAGGTTCCTTAAAAAACTAAAAAATAGAACTACCATACGACCCAGCAATCCCACTACTGGGCATATACCCTGAGAAAACCATAATTCAAAAAGAGTCATGTACCAATATGTTCATTGCAGCTCTATTTACAATAGCCAGGACATGGAAGCAACCTAAGTGTCCATCATTGGATGAATGGATAAAGAAGATGTGGCACATATATACAATGGAATATTACTCAGCCATAAAAAGAAATGAAATGGAGGTATTTGTAATGAAGTGGATGGAGTTAGAGTCTGTCATACAGAGTGAAGTAAGTCAGAAAGAGAAAAACAAATACAGTATGCTAACACATATATATGGAATATAAGGGGAAAAAAAAGGTCATGAAGAACCTAGTGGCAAGATGGGAATAAAGACATAGACCTACTAAAGAATGGACTTGAGGATATGGGGAGGGGGAGGGGTGAGATGTGACAGGGTGACAGAGTGTCATGGACATATATACACTACCAAATGTTAAATAGATGGCTAGTGGGAAGCAGCCACATAGCACAGGGAGATCACCTCGGTGCTTTGTGACCACCTGGGGGGGTGGGATGGGGAGGGTGGGAGGGAGGGAAATGCGGGAGGGAGGAGATATGGGAACGTGTGTATATGTGTAGCTGATTCACTTTGTTATAAAGCAGATACTAACACACCATTGTGAAGCAATTATACTTCAATAAAGATGTTTTAAAAAAAAACGTAAAAAAAAAATTAAAAAAAAAAGAATGGAGGCAAAGATCGAGAAGATGCAAGAAATGCTTAACAAAGACCTAGAAGAATTAAGGGACAAACACCTAGAAGAATTAAAGAACAAACAAACAGAGGTGAATAATATAATAACTGAAATGAAAAATACACTAGAAGGAATCAGTAGCAGAATAACTGTGGCAGAAGAACGGATAAGTGACCTGGAAGACAGAAAGGTGGAAATCACTGCCATGGAACAGAATAAAGAAAAAGAATGAAAATAAATGAAGACACCCTAAGAGTCCTCTGGGACAACATTAAATGCAACAACATTCACAATATAGGGGTCCCAGAAGGAGAAGAGAGAGAGAAAGGTCGCAAGAATATATTTGAAGAGATTATAGTCAAAAACTTCCCTAGCATGGGAAAAGAAATAGCCACCCAAGTCCACGAAGCGCAGAGAGTCCCAGGCAGGATAAATCAAAGGAGAAAAATGCCAAGACACATAGTAACCAAATTGACAAAAATTAAAGACAAAGAAAAATTATTGAAAGCAACAAGGGAAAAATGATAAATAACATAAAAGGGAACTCCCATAACAGCTGATTTCTCAGCAGAAAATCTACAAGCCAGAAGGGAGTGGCATGATAAATTTAAAGTGATGAAAGGGAAGAACCGACAACCAAGAGTACTCCACCCAGCAAGGATCTCTTTCAGATTTCACAGATAAATCAAAAGTCCTACAGACAAGCAAAAGCTAAGAGAATTCAGCACCATGAAACCAGCTCTACACCAAATGCTAAAGGAAATTCTCTAAGTGGGAAACACAAGAGAAGAAAAGGACCCAACAAGACAAACCCGTAACAATTAAGAAAATAGTAATATACATATCAATAATTACCTTAAACATGAATGGACTAAATGTTCCAACCAAAAGACACAGCCTCTCTGAATGGATACAAAAACAAGACCTATATATATGCTGTCTACAAGAGACCCATTTCAGACCTAGGGACACATACAGACTGAAAGTGAGGTGATGGAAAAATATATTCTATGCAAATGAAAATCAAAAGAAAGCTGGAGTAGCAATACTCATATCAGATAAAATAGACTTTAAAATAAAGAATGTTACAAGAGACAAGGAAAGATACTATATAACGGTCAAGGGATGAATCCAAGAAGAAGATATAACAATTATAAATATATATGTACCCAACATAGGAGCACCTCAATATATAAGGCAACTGCTAACAGCTATAAAAGAGGAAATCGACAGTAACACAATAATAGTGGGGGACTTTAACAGCTCACTTACACCAGTGGAGATCATCCAGAAAGAAAATTAATAAGGAAACACAAGCTTTAAATGACACAATAGACCAGATAGAGTTAACTGATATTTATAGGACATTCCATCCAAAAAGAGCAGATTACACGTTCTTCTCAACTGCACACAGAACATTCTCCAGGATAGATCACATCTCGGGTCACAAAAAAGCCTCAGTAAATTAAAGAAAACTGAAATCATATCAAGCAGCTGTTCCGACCACAATGCTATGAGATTAGAAATCAATTACAGGGGAAAATCTGTAAAAAACAAAAAACATGGTGGCTAAACAATACGTTACTAAATAACCAAGAGATCACTGAAGAAATAAAAGAGGAAATCAAAAACTACCTAGAGACAAATGACAACAAACCACGATGATCCAAAACCTATGGGATGCGGCAAAAGCAGTTCAAGAGGGAAGTTTATAGCAATACAAGCCTACCTCAAGAAACAAGAAAAATCTCAAATAAACAATCTAACCTTACACCTAGAGGAACTAGAGAAAGAAGAACAAAACCCAAAGTTAGTAGAAGGAAAGGAATCATAAAGATCAGAGCAGAAATAAATGGAATAGAAACAAAGAAAATGAAAGCAAAGATCAATAAAACTAAAAGCTGGTTCTTTGAGAAGATAAACAAAAATGATAAGCCTTTAGCCAGACCCAAGAAAAAGAGGTAGAGGACTCAAATCAACAAAATTAGAAGTGAAAAAGGAGAAGTTACAACAGACACCACAGGAATACAAAGCATCCTAAGAGACTACTACAAGGAACTCTATGCCAATAAAATGGACAACCTGGAAGAAATGGACAAATTCTTAGAAAGGGATAACTTTCCAAGACTGAATCAGGAAGAAATAGAGAATGTGAACAAACCTATCATAAGCAATGAAATTGAAACTGTGATTAAAAATCTTCCAACAAAGTCCAGAACCAGATGGCATCACAGCTGAATTCTATCAAATATTTAGAGAAGAGCTAGCACCCAACCTTCTCAAATTCTTCAAAACAATTGCAGGGGAAGGAACACTCCCAAACTCATTCTATGAGACCACCATCACCCTGATACCAAAACCAGACAAAGATACTACAAGGAAAATAAATTATAGACCAATATCACTGATGAATATAGATGTAAAAATCCTCAACAAAATACTAGCAAACAGAATTGAACAACACGTTAGAAGGATCATACACCATGATCAAGTGGGGTTTATCCCAGGGATGCAAGGATTCTTCAATATACACAAATCAATGTGATACACCATATTAACAAATTGTAGAATAAAACCATATGATCATCTCAATAGATGCAGGAAAAGATTTTGAGAAAATTCAACATCCATTTATGATAAAAACTCTGCAGAGTGTGGGCATAGAGGGAAACTACCTCAACCTTATAAAGGCCATATATGACAAACCCACAGCAAACAGCATTCTCAATGGTGAAAAACTGAAAGCGTTTCCTCTAAGATCAGGAACAAGACGAGGATGTCCACTCTCACCACTACTATTCAACATAGTTTTGGAAGTCCTAGCCATGGCAATCAGAGAAGAAAAAGAAATAAAAGGAATACAAAAAGGAAAAGAAGAAGTAAAATTGTCACTGTTTGCAGATGACATCATATCATAGGTAGAGAATCCTAAAGATGCCACCAGAAAACCACTGGAGCTAATCAATGAATTTGGTAAAGTTGCAGGATACAAAATTAATGCACAGAAATTGCTTGCATTCCTATACACTAACAATGAAAGAACAGAAAGAGAAATTAAGGAAACAATCCCATTACCACTGCAACAAAAAGAATAAACTACCTAGGAATAAACCTACCTAAGGAAGTAAAAGACCTGTACTCAGAAAACTATACGACACTGATGAAAGAAATCAAAGATGATATAAACAGATGGAGACATATACCATGTTCTTGGATTAGAAGAATCAATATTGTGAAAATGACTATACTACCCAAAGCAATCTACAGATTCAATGCAATCCCTATCAAAATACCTTTGGCATTTTCTACAGAACTAGAAAAAAAATCTTAAAATTTGTAGGGAGACACAAAAGACCCCGGATAGCCAAAGCAGCCTTGAGGGGAAAAAAAAAGAGCTGGAGTAATCAGACTTCCAGACTTCAGACTATATTACAAAGCTACAGTAATCAAGATGATATGGTACTGACACAAAAACAGAAATAGAGATTAATAGAACAGGATAGAAAGCACAGAGATAAACCCACGTACATATGGTTAACTAATCTATGACAAAGGAGGCAAGGGTATACAATGGAGAAAAGACAGTGTCTTCAGTAAGTGGTGCTGGGAAAACTGGACAGCTACATGTAAAAGAATGAAATTAGAACTCTCCCTAACACCATACACAAAAATAAACTCAAAATGGATTAGAGACCTAAATGTAAGACCAGCCACTATAAAACTCTTAGAGGAAAACATAAGCAGAACAGTCTATGACATAAATCACAGCAAGATCCTTTTTGACCCACCTTCTAGGGAAATGAAAATAAAAACAAAAATTTAAAAAATGGTACCTAATGAAACTTAAAATCTTTTGCACAGCAAAGGAAAACATAAGCAAGATGAAAAGACAACCATCAGAATGGGAGAAAATATTTTCAAATGAAGCAAATGGCAAAGGATTAATCTCCAAAAAGCAGCTCATGTAGCTCAATATCACAAAACCAAACAACCCAATCCAAAAATGGGCAGAAGACCTAAATAGACATTTCTACAAAGAAGATATACAGTTTCCCAACAAACACCTGAAAGGATGCTGAACATCACTAATCATTAGAGAAATGCAAATCAAAACTACAGTGAGATATCACCTCACACCAGTCAGAATGGCCGTCATCAAAAAATCTACAAACAGTAAATGCTGGAGAGGCATTTATTGGAAAAAAGGGAACCCTCTTGCACTGTTGGTGGGAATGTAAATTGATATAGCTACTAGGGAGAACGGTATGGGGGTTCCTTAAAAACTAAAAATAGAAAAACCGTACAACTCAGCAATCCCACTACTGGACATTTACCCTGAGAAAACCATAATTCAAAAAGAGTCATGTACCACAATGTTCATTGTAGCTCTATTTACAATAGCCAGGACATGGAAGCAACCTAAGTGTCCATCAACACATAACTGCATAAAGAAGATGTGGCACATATATACAATGGAACATTATTCAGCCATAAAAAGAAACAAAATTGAGTTATTTGTAGTGAGGTGGATGGATCTAGAGTCTGTCCTACAGAGTGAAGTAAGTCAGAAAGAGAAAAACAAATACCGTATGCTAACACATATATATGGAATCTAAAAGAAAAAAGTTTATGAAGAACCTAGGGGCAGGAAAGGATTAAGGACACAGACATAGAGAAAGGACTTGAGGACACGGGGAGGGGGAAGGGTAAGCTGGGACAAAGTGAGAGAGTGGTATGGACATATATACACTACCAAATGTAAAATTGATAGCTACTGGGAAGCAGCCACATAGCACAGGGAGATCAGCTCGGTGCTTTGTGACCACCTAAAGGGGTGGGATAAGGGAGTGAGAGGGAAGTGCAAGAGGGAGGGGATATGGTGTTATATGTATACGTATAGCTGATTCACTTTTTCATACAGCAGAAACTGACACACAATTGTAAAGCAATTATACTCCAATAAAGATGTAAAAGAAAAAAAAAAAGAAAGCCCAGAGACAAACCTACACACCTATGGTCCACTAATCTATGACAAAGGAGGCAAGGATATACAATGGAGAAAAGACAGTCTCTTCAATAAGTGGTGCTGGGAAAAATGGACAACTACACGTAAAAGAATGAAATTAGAACACTCCCTAACACCATACACAAAAAATAAACTCAAAATGGATTAGAGACCGAAATGTTAGACCGGACACTATAAAACTCATAGAGGAAAACATAGGAAGAATATTCTTTGACATAAATCACAGCAAGATCTTTTTTGATCCACCTCCTAGAGTAATGGAATAAAAAACAAAAATAAACAAATGGGAGCAAATGAAACCTAAAACCTTTTGGAAAGCAAAGGAAACTACAAAGACGACGAAAAGACAACCCTCAGAATGGGAGAAAATATTTGCAAACGAATCAATGGACAAAGGATTAATCTCCAATATATATAAACAGCTCATGCAGCTCAACAGTAAAAAAAACAAACAACCCAATCCAAAAATGGGCAGATGTCGTAAATAGACATTTGTCCCAAGAAGACATACAGATGGCCAAGAAGCACATGAAAAGCTGCTCAACATCACTAATTATTAGAGAAATATAAACCAAAACTACAATGAGGTATTACCTCACACAAGTTAGAATGGGCATCATCAGAAAATCTACAAACAAAAAATGCTGGAGAGGGTGTGGAGAAAAGGGAACCCTCTTACACTATTTGTGGGAATGTAAATTGATACAGTCACTGTGGAGAACAGTATGGAGGTTCCTTAAAAAACTAAAAATAGAATTACCATATGCCCCAGCAATCCCACTACTGGGCATATACCCAGAGAAAACCATAATTCAAAAAGACACATTCACCACAATGTTCATTGCAGCACTATTTACAATAGCCAGGTCATGGAAGCAACCTAAATGCCCATAGATAGACAAATGGAAAATATGTGGTACATATATAAAATGGAATATTACTCAGTCATAAAAAGGAATGAAATTGGGTCACTTGTAAAGACATGGATAGATCTAGAGACTGTCATACAGAGTGAAGTAAGTCAGAAAAAGAAAAACAAATATCGTATATTAACGCATACATGTGGAACCTAGAAAAATGGTACAGATGAACTGGTTTGCAAGGCAGAAATAGAGACACAGATGTAGAGAACAAATGTATGGTCACCAAGGGGGGAAAGTGGCAGGGTGGTGGTGGTGGGATGAATTGCGAGCCTGGGATTGACATATATACACTTATATGTATAAAATAGATAACCAATAAGAGCCTGCTGTATAAAAAAATGAATAAAATAAAATTTAAAAATTATAAAATAATATTTAAAAACATAAAACACAAAAAAACGTTCTGTCCTTCCCATAGACGTATTTATATGAATGAATTATTCCCATGCTTATATCCATAAATACAAAAAGAGGAATAAAACCTACCTTGAACCAAAAAAGAAAAAAAAAACAGAACCCACTGGTCATACAGAGGAAAACCCTATCAGGGCACTTGCTCCAGTGGTAAACATTCTGAAGTTAGTCAGAGGTGGGGAATCGTCTCCCATGCAGCCAGCAGCTCCCCCGCAAGGAGCGTCCTCATTGCAAAGCTGGGGGACCGTGAGGAGGTGTCTCTGAGTAAACGTGAGCTGAGCCTCAGGCCAGCTGCTGCTGAACTTTTCCCACCCTTCCCAGGTAAAACACCTGAATGTGTGCAAAGACTTTAAAGCCTAGAGGAAAGGGCTTGGAGTCACACCAGCGACAGCACGCAGGCCGACTTGGTGCCTGCAGGCCAGCCAGGATGGTCCTGGCCCCGGGCGCTCTTCTGGAAGCTTTCCATTTCCCTGACTGAGGTACCCCTCCTGTCCCGGTCCCCACTGCTTTTTTCCTTCCTCACCTCTGCCCGGGGAGAAATTCCAGCAGCAGGTATGGGTGACACATCATCTTCTTTAGCAGGTGGCAGCCCGGCAACTCCTGCAGAAAGTCCAGCAGAGCCCCACTCACACGGGGCCACTCATAGAGCCCTGGGCCCTACTCCCTCCCACCAGCACAACCCCAAGACTGCTGACGGGGCAGAGAATATGGCGTCAGGCACAGCTGCAGAGGCTTTTGCTGCCTGGAGGGGTGTTTATATTGACCTCAACCCAGGCACACCTGGGAAGGGCTGGCCGGCCAGGTCAGGCTGCCCAGGTCAGCCAATCCTCGCCCCTCAGGGGCTCAGAGTTGCAGATAATGGGCCTTGCTGCACCGGCCAGATCCAAGGAACAGGTGTAGGGTCCCGAGAGTCAGGATAGACAAGGGGTGGCAGCCCTGGCTTGTTTTCCAATCATTTTATCTGGTCCATGAGTGGAAGACAACTTCAAGAAGACCCTCTCCTAATGAGAGGAACCCAGGAGTCAGGGAGAGGAGGGTTGGTGGGTGGAGACAGATGCCTGGTGCCCCGGCTGCAGTGGAAGCCCCTGGAAGACCAGGTGGAGGGAGGCTGCACAGAGTGAAGCCTAGGGTCACAGACATGTCGGAGCTGCTGTTTGTTAGTTCAAGCCCTGCTCTGAGGTGCTCTGTGTCAGCTCTGAGCGACAGGTGTGCTGGCGGTGCTCTGCAATGAGGGCTATGTGCACGGTTCCTGTGTGCCCAGCTCTGCCGGGGTACCTGTCCAAGGGAGCTCCATATCCAGGGAGGGGCCTGCCCACGAGAGCCCCGTGAGCTGCTGGGTACCTGCCCAGGTGAGCTCCATATCCTGGTAGGGGCCTGCCCACGAGAGCCCCGTGAGCTGCTGGGTACCTGCCCAGGTGAGCTCCATATCCTGGGAGGGGCCTGACCACGAGAGCCCCGTGGGCTGCTGGGTACCTGCCCAGGTGAGCTCCATATCCTGGGAGGGGCCTGACAATGAGAGCCCCATGGGCTGCGGGGTACCTGCACAGGTGAGCTCCATATCCTGGGAGGGGCCTAACCACGAGAGCCCTGTGGGCTGCTGGCTACCTGCACAGGTGAGCTCCATATCCTGGGAGGGGCCTGACCATGAGAGCCCCGTGGGCTGCTGGGGACCTGGTAAAGGACGCCAGGACAGTCAGTGAAGCCACAGAGGATATACATCCAGTAGTTCCTAATTCCTACACCCTGCTGGCCATTCTACCATCCACCAGGACATGGTATTCTGTATTAGACTTCAATGATGCCTTTTTCTGTATTCCATTAGTCCCAGAGTCACAAGAAATTTTGGCTGTGAGTGGCAGGACTCAACATACAACAAAAACAATACTGCTTGGCCGTCCTGCCCCAGGGGTTCAAAAATTCCCACACCATCTTTGGGGAAACGTTAGCTAAAACCCTAAAAGATCTACCTCTGGAGAAGTGAACCCTCCTTCAATATGCAGACGACATTCTGGGCTTCCCTGGTGGCGCAGTGGTTGAGAATCTGCCTGGCAATGCAGGGGACACAGGTTCGAGCCCTGGTCTGAGAAGATCCCATATGCCGCGGAGCAACTAGGCCCATGAGCCACAATTACTGAGCCTGCGCTTCTGGAGCCTGTGCTCCACAATAAGAGAGGCTGCGATAGTGAGAGGCCCGCGCACCGCGATGAAGAGTGGCCCCCGCTTGCCGCAACTAGAGAAAGCCCTCGCACAGAAACAAAGACACAACACAGCCATAAATAATAAATAAATAACTTTTAAAAAAATATGCAGACGACATTCTGATCGCCAGCCCTACTAAGGAGGCCTCTGGACTACCTAGCCAATAAAAGATAGAAGGTGTCCAAGAAAAAGGCTCAAATATCACAGACTAAGGTGACCTGCCTGGGCTTCATTCTCACAGAAGATCGGAGAAGCCCATCCCAGGAAAGGGAAGAAGCCATTTGCAGCCTCACCCTTCCTAAAACTAGAAGACAGCTTAGGGGTTCCTGGGGAGACTGGGGTTTGCTGCATCTGGATCCCTAACTACAGTCTAATACCTGGGCCTCTATATGAAACACTGAAAGGAAAAGATGATGATCCTTTTGAATAGAATCCAGAAGCGGCCTTTCAAGAATGGAAAGAGCAGTCAATTCAGACCCTTGCCCTGGACCTCCCTAATTTAGCTAAACCCTTTGACCTTTACATTCCTGGTCGAAGGCGAATCGCCCTTGGAGTTTTAGTGTCAAAACTGGGACCACTTGAAATGGAACAACGCAAGAATGCCCTCCAGGCATTGGCCAGCCACCCCATCCGACCAGGATACTGGGGGTATCTAAAAACCTGGAAATGAGCAGCCCGCAAGGCCAGCTCCCTCCTAAGGGTAAAGGACGCCACTTGGTGATCCTAAACACCCACCATGCCCTGAAGTTGCAGGGATCGCTCCGTGGGCACAATGACCTCGAGTGAGGAGGCCCTCCAACTCCAACCTCCAGAGAGACAACCTGGGACAAAAGGCCCCCATGACGACTCATGTGACCATCACTTGACCTGGAGCTTCTCTCAGAAAACCACAAGAGTGTGCCCCAAAAGAACAGACTATTGCTTGCAGGACTTACTGCACCCAGAGCGGAGCTAATAAACCTGGCAGGGGACCCGTAAATAACGCTGCCACCATAGAAAAGCCTACAGACACCACGGTGACGGCGGCCAATGAGACCAGATGTACTCCTGGTTACTTCAAAAGGGCGGTGACTGAGTGGCCATCATGGTCCTGGATCACCACCGGCCCTGGACTGTCTGGGAGTTGAGCAGGCAGGGCTCTGAAACCTGGTGCTGTTTGTACGTTAATTCAGTGGCCTAACTGAAGAAAGCACAGACTACTGGTCAGAGCATCTAGGCTGGCAGAAACCGTCAGCCTAAGGGGGCCGAACCAATGTGGAGCAGGGTAAAACCGGCCCCCCCAGCGTCCCTGTGCATCTCTTTCCTGGACCCTTAAAGGTCATTAGAATCTATAAAACTTCCAACGCTGGTGCTCAAGCAGACGAGCAGTGAGGGAGGAGGCCTCGGGACAATCAACCTCACCTGGAGGCTGCTGGGGAGAAGTCCTGCCCCTCCCCCCGGGTATGAGGATACCCAACTCAGCACGAAGCATTTACAGAAGAGGTGTCTGCACCCTCAGCGCCCCAAGAATGTGGAATGGGACAAGAGGCAGAGGAGGGGTTTGTCACCGGCAAAGCCCATTAAAAATTCCTGGGAGATAAAAATAGAATCTGGGCAATAAAATAAAGTCTAACCTTTTTTTCCTTTGTGCTTTTTCTAATTTCACTTGTTCCTAGGTTTCCACAGGCAGAGGTCCCACACCTGGCACTTCAGACCCGATTTCCTAGTGCAAAATGGCTGGGCCGACACCTCAGCTCTCGGGGCCCTGTGCAGACTCCGCCACATAGAGCCTGAGCTCCAGCCAACCCAGACCTCGAGAGCTCCGCCCCATCCCTCCTGCTGACGCTGACGGGATCCCTACACAGCAGCCCGGCCCACAGCCCGCGGGGGAGCGCACGCTCTCACCTCTCCATTCTCTGATCAAAATATAAAGTTTTCCTTTGCTTCTGAACCAAACTCAGTCTCGATCTGTTGGCTCCAATGACACTGGGCAGGGGGACCCTTGTTGGGGCCGACTCTGCAGGATCAGTAACAGAATTTGAGAACATTGTAACTTCAATGAACAGATGTGTGAGCCAAATATTGTAACTTCAATGAACATATGTGTGAGCCAAATATTGTAACTTCAATGAACAGATGTGTGAGCCAAACTGTAGTTAACATAGAGCAGTGTATAAGGCTCGTGTAAAATAAGGTATTTCTAACACTTCCATTTGATATTTCCATCACTTTATTATAAGCAAGTTCAGTGGAGGGGTTTGTCGTATTTGTCAGGTCAACATTAGAGAAATGCAGTGATTTCTTTCCAAGGATGTGGATCTACTAATCTTGGCTGAAGTTTCAATCTTGTTTTGAATGATTTTCCATTGAAAATGATACCTCTCTTTCAGCTCCTAGATTTCTGAGAAGTATAAAATCTTGTATTTTTTTATTACCAAAGGGGAAAGGTGGGAGGAGGGATAAATTAACAGTTTCGGATTAACATATACACACTGCTATGTATAAAATATATCATCAACAAGAAACTGCTGTATAGCACAGGGAACTATACTCAATATTTTGTAATAACCCCTAAGGGGAAATAATCTGAAAAACAATAGATATCTATATCGACATCATCTATCAACTACAGATAAAATGGAAACTAAAGGAGGCCGATGGTGAGCGTTTCTGACCATGAAGACTTCAATCCTCTAAAGTTCGGACTCTGCCTACAGCCCAGTCCCTTAATGAACATACATGTACCAGTAGCTTAAAAATTCCCAAGATTGGGGTTCGGGGAGACACTGATTTGAAAAAATCCCTGGTGTTCTCCTTACATACATGGGAGCTTTCCTACAGCTAAAACATGCCTGTGACACCCAGAAGATGGTACACGGTTGGATCAGGAAGATTTTGGAAAAGGCACCTCATCTCCTAATCCCCTGGTTGTCGGGTTAACCCCTCCAGCCTCTTTCCTAACATTCTCCACACTTGAGGATGTCAGCACCTTCAACATCCTGTTGCACAGACTTTGGAATTTGTCCAGAGGATGAAGGGGAAGGAAGAGAAACAATGAGAGACAAGCCCTAGATGTTCAGACAGGCACAGGTCACTCTAATTTCAAATCAGAAAGAAGAATTAAACACAGGCTCAGCCTGCCCCACGGAACCAGTATAAGGCCTAAAGGAATCCTGCGGTTTTGCAGCCAGCTCACAAAAAAGCGAGTTTAAAAATGGAGCTCAGGGGCACTGCAATTCACAAACATGCAGAATTATAAATGATCACTCTCGTCCAAAAATATATTGAGGGAAGGCAACAAAGACGATTTGAAAGCAAGGCAGAATTGCAGGAAACAGATTTCAGGAGGGAGATTCGAATCGCCTTTAAAGCACATGAAAAGCGGTAAAACGTCGACAATGATGCCCTTGGCCAAAGAGGGCGAACACATTTTTTCCTGAATATACTCAGGAAAAAAGGCATACGCCTTTTTTCACCAACCAAGCAAGCCAGAAATGCAAATGAGCACTACAAAGAAGTCTCACTTCCCAGGGTTCAAAAGGGCCATTCTAAAAGAGTGTAAAACCCAGAAATGCAGGACAGGCCAGGGAGAAAAGGGAGCCTTGTTAGGCTGATGGGCGGGATGTAATTTGCCAACGGCCACTCTGGAGAAGTGTATGGTGTTTCCTAAAACATCTAAAAAACACAGCTAGAGAGCATAGGGCACTTCCACTCATGGGCGTATAAACTGGGAAAAATAAAAATCAAAAAGACACAGGTACCCCAAAGTTTAGGGCTGCTCTGTTTACAAGAACCTCCATTTCAGTACACCATTAATATGCCAGGATAGAGAAAAATGGATAAAGAAGTTGTGCTAATATGTACAATGGAATACCACTCAGCCATGAAATCAATGTCATACGGCTAATAGCAGCATGATGAGTGGATTCAAGTACAATGTTTCTAAGTGAAATAAGTCACACAGAAAAAGATACTTATCATAAGATATCACTTATACAGGGAATGTAAAAACAGCTACACTTGAACTGAATTACAAAACAGAACAGAGTCACATGTTTAGAAAACACACTATGGCTGCTTAACGGGAAAGGTGAGGTGGGGTGATGCATAAAACAAGGGTTTCAAATTAGCTCAGACACGGTTCCATATACCCAATATGTAATAGACAAGTCCTACCCCTTGCTCAGAGAACTGGACTCAACACTCCCTATTCACGGCACAAGAATATATCTGACTAGTAAGAATCTTAAAACCTATGTATTGATATCTCTCTGTAAGTGAGTCAAGTGGGTGTAAAGCAGCATAAACACAGCAGTGAAAATCAGCTAAACCCCAATCTAAAAATAAATTACAAAAAAAAACCCAACAAATAAAATGAAAGAGAGAGAAATTAGTAAAAATTTCGTTCAGGGGCAGTGAAGCAACCTGGATTGACCATATCTAGACCCACGGCTGGGTTACACATAAGGCTGGACACTCTTGGGGCAGAGAGGATTGGTGAGGTTGGGTGAGCAGACGCAGACCCTTTAAAGTAATACTGCGTGGTACCCATCCCACGGGTCCCAAATCTCCAGGTTCAAGGGCATCTTCCTACATCGAAAACATGCATGAGAAACCCAGAAGATGATACACGGTGTGATCGGGAAAGGATTCTAAAACGCACCTCATTTCTCATCTCCTACTGCTCGGGATAGCCATTCCAGCCACTTTACTAGCAACCTCCCTCCTTGGAGAATCAGCACCTTTAACCTCCTGTTCCGTACAGGTTGCAATTTGTCCTGAGGATGAATGGGAAGAGTGGGAACCAAAGAGACACTAGCTCTAGGTGTTGGGACAGGCACATGCTACTCTATTTTCCCATGAGGAAGAAGAATTAACCACAGGCTCAGCCTGCCGCCTGGGACCAGAATAGGGCCTGAAGCAATCCTGTGCTTTTGCGGCCAGCTCCCAAGAAAGCGAGTTGAAAAATGGAGCTCAGAGGCACTGCAATTCACAAACCTGCAGACTTATAAATGATGACTCTAGTCCACAAATATATTGAGGGAAAACAACGAAGAGGATTTGAAAGCAAGGCAGAATTGCAGGAAACAGATTTCAGGAGGGAGATTCGAATCGCCTTTAATGCACAGGAAAAGCGGCAAAACCTCGACAATGATGCCCTTGACCAAAAAGGGCGTATGCGTTTTTTCCTGAATATATTCAGGAAAAAACGCATACGCCCTTTTTGGCCAACCAAGCAACATGGAAAGGCAAATCAGCGCTACAAAGAAGTCTCGCTTCCCATCGGTCAAAAGGGCCATGCTGAATAAAGTGTCAAAACCAGAAATGCAAGAGAGGCCATGGAGAAACGGGAGCCTGGCTACGCTGATGGGCGGGATGTAAATTGCCAACAGCCACTCTGGAGAAGTGCACGGTGTGTCCTGAAACATCTAAAAAACTCAGCTTAGGGAGCATAGGGCACTTCCACTCATGGGCGTATAAATTGGGAAAACTAAAAATCAGCAAGACACAGGCACCCCAAAGTTTAGGGCTGCTCTGTTGACAAGAACCTCCACTTCGTTACACCTTAAATATCCCAGGAAAGAGAAAAATGGATAAAGAAGTTGTGGTCCTTATGTACAATGGAATATCACTCAGCCATGAAATCAACTTCATAAGGCTAGTAACAGCAAGATGAGTGGATTTAGGTAGGACGATTCTAAGTGAAATAAGTCACACAGAAAAAGATATTATCATAAGATATCACTTATAGAGGGAATATAAAAACCGCTACCCTTGAACTGAATTACAAATCAGAGCAGGGTCACACGTTTAGAAAACACACTATGGCTGCTTAACGGGAAAGGTGAGGTGGGGTGATGCATAAAACAAGGGTTTCAAATTAGCTAAGATACCGTTCCATAAAGCCAATAGGTAATAGACAAGACCTACTCCTTGCTCAGTGAATTGGACGCAACACCCCCTATTCCCCGCCCAAGAATATACCTGACTAGTAAGAATCTTAAAACCTATGCATTGATATCTCTCTGTAAGTGAGTCAAGTGGGTGTAAAGCGGCAAAAACACAGCAGTGAAAAGCAGCTAAACCCCATTATAAAAATCAATTACTTTTAAAAACCCGTGAAACAAAGACAGTGAAAGAGAGAGAAATTCTTACAAAATTCGTTCAGGGGCTGTGATGCCACCTGGATTGACCATATCTAGACCCACAGCTGATTGAGACATAAGGGTGGACACTTTTGCGGCTGAGAGGTTTGGTGAGGTTGGGTGAGGAAACGCAGACCCTTTATATTAATACTGCATAGTACCCATCCCATGGGTCCCAAATCACCAGGTTCAAGGGCATCTTCCTACATCGAAAACATGCATGAGAAACCCAGAAGATGGTACACCGTGTGATCGGGAAAGGTTTCTAAAACGCACCTCATTTCTCAACTCCTTGTGCTCGTGTTCGCCATTCCAGCCACTTTACTAGCAATCTCCCTCCTTGGAGAATCAGCACCTTTAACTTCCTGTTCCGTACAGGTTGCAATTTGTCCTGAGGATGAACGGGAAGAGGGGGAACCAATGAGAGACTAGCTCTAGGTTTTGGGAAAGGCACAGGTCTCTCTATTTTCCATTCAGTAAGAAGAATTAACCGCAGGCTCAGCCTGCCGCCCGGGACAAGAATAGGGCCTGAAGCAATCCTGCGCTTTTGCGGCCAGCTCCCAAGAAAGCGAGTTGAAAAATGGAGCTCAGGGGCACTGCAATTCACAAACATGCAGACTTATAAATGATGACTCTCGTCCAAAAATATATTGAGGGACGGCAACGAAGAGGATTTGAAAGCAAGGCAGAATTGCAGGAAACAGATTTCAGGAGGGAGATTCGAATCGCCTTTAAAGCACAGGAAAAGCGGCAAAATCTCGACAATGATGCCCTTGGCCAAAAAGGGCGTATGCGTTTTTTCCTGAATATATTCAGGAAAAAACGCATACGCCCTTTTTGGCCAACCAAGCAACCTGGAAAGGCAAATCAGCGCTACAAAGAAGTCTCGCTTCCCATCGGTCAAAAGGGCCATGCTGAATAAAGTGTCAAAACCAGAAAGGCAGAACAGGCCATGGAGAAATGGGAGCCTGGCTACGCTGATGGGCGGGATGTAAATTGCCAACAGCCACTCTGGAGAAGTGTACGGTGTGTCTTGAATCATCTAAAAAAACTCAGCTTAGAGGGCATAGGGCACTGCCACTCATGGGCATATAAATTGGGAAAACAAAAATCAGTAAGACACAGGCACCCCAAAGTTTAGGGCTGCTCTGTCGACAAGAACCTCCACTTCGTTACACCTTAAATATCCCAGGAAAGAGAAAAATGGATAAAGAAGTTGTGGTCCTTACGTACAATGGAATATCACTCAGCCATGAAATCAACGTCATAAGGCTAGTAGCAGCAAGATGAGTGGATTTCGGTAGGACGATTCTAAGTGAAATAAGTCACACAGAAAAAGATACTTATCATAAGATATCACTTATAGAGGGAATATAAAAACCGCTACCCTTGAACTGAATTACAAAACAGAATAGAGTCACACGTTTAGAAAACACACTACGGCTGCTTAACGGGAAAGGTGAGGTGGGGTGATGCATAAAACAAGGGTTTCAAATTAGCTCAGATACCGTTCCATAAACCCAATATGTAATAGACAAGACCTACTCCTTGCTCAATGAATTGGACTCAACACCCCCTATTCACAGCCCAAGAATATATCTGACTAGTAAGAATCTTAAAACCTATGTATTGATAACTCTCTGTAGGTGAGTCAAGTGGGTGTAAAGTGGCAGAAACACAGTAGTGAAAAGCTGCTAAACCGCATTATAAAAATCAATTACTTTTAAAAACCCGTGAAACAAAGACAGTGAAAGAGATAGAAATTCTTACAAAGTTCGCTCAGGGGCAGTGATGCCACCTGGATTGACCATATCTAGACCCACAGATGATTGAGACATAAGGGTGGGCACTCTTGGGGCTGAGAGGTTTGGTGAGGTTGGGTGAGCAAACGCAGACCCTTTAAATAATACTGCGTGGTACCCATCCCATGGGTCCCAAATTTCCAGGTTCAAGGGCATCTTCCTATATCGAAAACATGCATGAGAAACCCAGAAGATGTTACACCGTGTAATCGGGAAAGGTTTCCAAAACGCACCTCATTTCTCATCTCCTTGAGCTCGGGTTCGCCATTCCAGCTGCTTTACTAGCAATCTCCCTCCTTGGAGAATCAGCAACTTTAACCTCCTGTTCTGTACAGGTTGCAATTTGTCCTGAGGATGAACGGGAAGAGGGGAGACGAATGAGAGACTAGCTCTAGGTGTTGGGACAGGCACAGGTCACTCTATTTTCCCATCAGGAAGAAGAATTAACCACAGGTTCAGCCTGCCGCCCGGGACCAGAATAGGGCTTGAAGCAATCCTGCGCTTTTGCGGCCAGCTCCAAAAAAAGCGAGTTGAAAAATGGAGCTCAGGGGCACTGCATTTCACAAACCTGCAGACTTATAAATGATGACTCTCGTCCACAAATATATTGAGGGAAGGCAACGAAGAGGATTTGAAAGCAAGGCAGAATTGCAGGAAACAGATTTCAGGAGGGCGATTCGAATCGCCTTTAAAACACAGGAAAAGCGGCAAAACCTCGACAATGATGCCCTTGGCCAAAAAGGGCGTATGCGTTTTTTCCTGAATATATTCAGGAAAAAACGCATACGCCCTTTTTGGCCAACCAAGCAACCTGGAAAGGCAAATCAGCGCTACAAAGAAGTCTCGCTTCCCATCGGTCAAAAGGGCCATGCTGAATAAAGTGTCAAAACCAGAAATGTAGGACAGGCCATGGAGAAACGGGACTCTGGCTACGCTGACGGGCGGGATGTAAATTGCCAACAGCCACTCTGGAGAAGTGCACGGTGTGTCCTGAAACATCTAAAAAACTCAGCTTAGGGAGCATAGGGCACTTCCACTCATGGGCGTATAAATTGGGAAAACTAAAAATCAGCAAGACACAGGCACCCCAAAGTTTAGGGCTGCTCTGTTGACAAGAACCTCCACTTGGTTACACCTTAAATATCCCAGGAAAGAGAAAAATGGATAAAGAAGTTGTGGTCCTTATGTACAATGGAATATCACTCAGCCATGAAATCAACGTCATAAGGCTAGAAGCAGCATGATGAGTGGATTTAGGTACGACGATTCTAAGTGAAATAAGTCACACAGAAAAAGACACTTGTCATAAGATATCACTTATAGAGGGAATGTAAAAACCGCTACCCTTGAACTGAATTACAAAACAGAATAGAGTCACACGTTTAGAAAACACACTATGGTTGCTTAACGGGAAAGGTGAGGTGGGGTGATGCATAAAACAAGGGTTTCAAATTAGCTCAGATACCGTTCCATAAACCCAATATGTAATAGACAAGACCTACTCCTTGCTCAATGAATTGGACTCAACACCCCCTATTCACCGGCCAAGAATATATCTGACTAGTAAGAATCTTAAAACCTATGTATTGATAACTCTCTGTAAGTGAGTCAAGTGGGTGTAAAGCGGCAGAAACACAGCAGTGAAAAGCTGCTAAACCCCATTATAAAAATCAATTACTTTTAGAAACCCGTGAAACAAAGACAGTGAAAGAGAGAGAAATTCTTACAAAGTTCGCTCAGGGGCTGTGATGCCACCTGTATTGACCATATCTAGACCCACAGCTGATTGAGACATAAGGGTGGACACTCTTGGGGCTGAGTGGTTTGGTGAGGTTGGGTGAGCAAACGCAGACCCTTTAAAGTAATACTGCGTGGTACCCATCCCATGGGTCGCAAATCTCCAGGTTCAAGGGCATCTTCCTACATCGAAAACATGCATGAGAAACCCAGAAGATGGTACACCGTGTGATCGGGAAAGGTTTCCAAAACGCACCTCATTTCTCATCTCCTTGTTCTTGGGTTCGCCATTCCAGCCGCTTTACTAGCAATCTCTGTCCTTGGAGAATCAGCACCTTAACCTCCTGTTCCGTACAGGTTGCAATTTTTCCTGAGGATGAACGGGAAGAGGGGGAACCAATGAGAGAGTAGCTCTAGGTGTTGGGACAGTCACAGGTCACTCTATTTTCCCATCAGGAAGAAGAATTAACCACAGGCTCAGCCTGCCGCCCGGGAGCAGAATAGGGCCTGAAGCAATCCTGCGCTTTTGCGGCCAGCTCCCAAGAAAGCGAGTTGAAAAATGGAGCTCAGGGGCACTGCAATTCACAAACCTGCAGACTTATAAATGATGACTCTCGTCCACAAATATATTGAGGGAAGACAACGAGGAGGATTTGAAAGCAAGGCAGATTTGCAGGAAACAGATTTCAGGACGGTGATTCGAATCGCCTTTAAAGCACAGGAAAAGCGGCAAAACCTCGACAATGATGCCCTTGGCCAAAAAGGGCGTATGCGTTTTTTCCTGAATATATTCAAGAAAAAACGCATACGCCCTTTTTGGCCAACCAAGCAACCTGGAAAGGCAAATCAGCGCTACAAAGAAGTCTCGCTTCCCATCGGTCAAAAGGGCCATGCTGAATAAAGTGTCAAAACCAGAAATGGAGGACAGGCCCTGGAGAAACGGGAGCCTGGCTACGCTGATGGGCGGGATGTAAATTGCCAACAGCCACTCTGGAGAAGTGCACGGTGTGTCCTGAAACATCTAAAAAACTCAGCTTAGGGAGCATAGGGCACTTCCACTCATGGGCGTATAAGTTGGGAAAACTAAATATCAGCAAGACACAGGCACCGCAAAGTTTAGGGCTGCTCTGTTGACAAGAACCTCCACTTCGTTACACCTTAAATATCCCAGGAAAGAGAAAAATGGATAAAGAAGTTGTGGTCCTTATGTACAATGGAATATCACTCAGCCATGAAATCAACGTCATAAGGCTAGTAGCAGCATGATGAGTGGATTTAGGTACGACGATTCTAAGTGAAATAAGTCACACAGAAAAAGCCACTTATCATAAGATATCACTTATAGAGGGAATGTACAAACCGCTACCCTTGAACTGAATTACAAAACAGAATAGAGTCACACGTTTAGAAAACACACTACGGCTGCTTAACGGGAAAGGTGAGGTGGTGTGATGCATAAAACAAGGGTTTCAAATTATCTCAGATACCGTTCCATAAACCCAATATGTAATAGACAAGACCTACTCCTTGCTCAATGAATTGGACTCAACACCCCCTATTCACCGCCCAAGAATATATCTGACTAGTAAGAATCTTGAAACCTATGCATTAATATCTCTCTGTAAGTGAGTCAAGTGGGTGTAAAGCGGCAAAATCACAGCAGTGAAAAGCAGGTAAACCCCATTATAAAAATCAATTACTTTTAAAAACCCGTGAAACAAAGACAGTGAAAGAGAGAGAAATTCTTACAAAATTCGTTCAGGGGCTGTGATGCCACCTGGATTGACCATATGTAGACCCACAGCTGATTGAGACATTACGGTGGACACTCTTGGGGCTGAGAGGTTTCGTGAGGTTGGGTGAGCAAACGCAGACCCTTTAAAGTAATACTGCGTGGTACCCATCCCATGGGTCCCAAATCTGCAGGTTCAAGGGCATCTTCCTACATCGAAAACATTCATGAGAAACCCAGAAGATGGTACACCGTGTGATCGGGAAAGGTTTCTAAAACGCCCCTCATTTCTCATCTCTTTGTGCTCGGGTTCGCCATTCCAGCCGCTTTACTAGCAATCTCCCTCCTTGGAGAATCAGCACCTTTAACCTCCTGTTCCGTACAGGTTGCAATTTGTCCTCAGGATGAACGGGAAGAGGGGGAACCAATGAGAGACTAGCTCTAGGTGTTGGGACAGGCACAGGTCAATCTATTTTCCCATCAGGAAGAAGAATTAACCACAGGCTCAGCCTGCCGCCCAGTACCAGAATAGGGCCTGAAGCAATCCTGCGCTTTTGCGGGCAGCTCCCAAGAAAGTGAGTTGAAAAATGGAGCTCAGGGGCACTGCAATTCACAAACCTGCAGACTTATAAATGATGACTCTCGTCCACAAATATATTGAGGGAAGGCAACGAGGAGGATTTGAAAGCAAGGCAGAATTGCAGGATACAGATTTCAGGAGGGAGATTCGAATCGCCTTTAAAGCACAGAAAAAGCGGCAAAACCTCGACAATGATGCCCTTGGCCAAAAAGGGCGTATGCGTTTTTTCCTGAATATATTCAGGAAAAAACGCATACGCCCTTTTTGGCCAACCAAGCAACCTGGAAAGGCAAATCAGCGCTACAAAGAAGTCTCGCTTCCCATCGGTCAAAAGGGCCATGCTGAATAAAGTGTCAAAACCAGAAATGCTGGACAGGCCATGGAGAAACGGGAGCCTGGCTACGCTGATGGGCGGGATGTAAATTGCCAACAGCCACTCTGGAGAAGTGCACGGTGTGTCCTGAAACATTTTAAAAATTCAACTTAGGGAGCATAGGGCACTTCCAGTCATGGGCGTACAAATTGGGAAAACTAAAAATCAGCAAGACAGAGGCACCCCAAAGTTTAGTGCTGCTCTGTTGACAAGAACCTCCACTTCGTTACACCTTAAATATCCCAGGAAAGAGAAAAATGGATAAAGAAGTTGTGGTCCTTATGTACAATGGAATATCATTCAGCCATGAAATCAACGTCATAAGGCTAGTAGCAGCATGATGAGTGGATTTAGGTACGACGATTCTAAGTGAAATAAGTCACACAGAAAAAGACACTTGTCATAAGACACCACTTATAGAGGGAATGTACAAACCGCTACCCTTGAACTGAATTACAAAACAGAATAGAGTCACACGTTTAGAAAACACACTATGGCTGCTTAACGGGAAAGGTGAGGTGGGGTGATGCATAAAACAAGGGTTTCAAATTAGCTCAGATACCGTTCCATAAACCCAATATGTAATAGACAAGACCTACTCCTTGCTCAATGAATTGGACTCAACACCCCCTATTCACCGTCCAAGAATATATCTGACTAGTAAGAATCTTAAAACGTATGCATTGATATCTCTCTGTAAGTGAGTCAAGTGGGTGTAAAGCGGCAAAATCACAGCAGTGAAAAGCAGGTAAACCCCATTATAAAAATCAATTACTTTTAAAAACCCGTGAAACAAAGACAGTGAAAGAGAGAGAAATTCTTACAAAGTTCGTTCAGGGGCTGTGATGCCACCTGTATTGACCATATCTAGACCCACAGCTGATTGAGACATAAGGGTGGACACTCTTGGGGCTGAGAGGTTTGGTGAGGTTGGGTGAGCAAACACAGACCCTTTAAAGTAATACTGCGTGGTACCCATCCCATGGGTCCCAAATCTCCAGGTTCAAGGGCATCTTCCTACATCGAAAACATGCATGAGAAACCCAGAAGATGGTACACCGTGTGATCGGGAAAGGTTTCCAAAACGCACCTCATTTCTCATCTCCTTGTGCTCGGGTTCGCCATTCCAGCCGCTTTACTAGCAATCTCCGTCCTTGGAGAATCAGCACCTTAACCTCCTGTTCCATACAGGTTGCAATTTTTCCTGAGGATGAACGGGAAGAGGGGGAACCAATGAGACACTAGCTCTAGGTGTTGGGACAGGCACAGGTCTATTTTCCCATCAGGAAGAAGAATTAACCACACGCTCAGCCTGCCGCCCGGAACCAGAATAGGACCTGAAGCAATCCTGCGCGTTTGCGGCAGCTCCCAAGAAAGCGAGTTGAAAAATGGAGCTCAGGGGCACTGCAATTCACAAACCTGCAGACTTATAAATGATGACTCTCGTCCACAAATATATTGAGGGAAGGCAACGAAGAGGATTTGAAAGCAAGGCAGAATTGCAGGAAACAGATTTCAGGAGGGAGATTCGAATCGCCTTTAAAACACAGGAAAAGCGGCAAAACCTCGACAATGATGCCCTTGGCCAAAAAGGGCGTATGCGTTTTTTCCTGAATATATTCAGGAAAAAACGCATACGCCCTTTTTGGCCAACCAAGCAACCTGGAAAGGCAAATCAGCGCTACAAAGAAGTCTCGCTTCCCATCGGTCAAAAGGGCCATGCTGAATAAAGTGTCAAAACCAGAAATGCAGGACAGGCCATGGAGAAACGGGGGCGTGGCTACGCTGATGGGCGGGATGTAAATTGCCAACAGCCACTCTGGAGAAGTGCACGGTGTGTCCTGAAACATCTAAAAAACTCAGCTTAGGGAGCATAGGGCACATCCACTCATGGGCGTATAAATTGGGAAAACTAAAAATCAGCAAGACACAGGCACCGCAAAGTTTCGGGCTGCTCTGTTGACAAGAACCGCCACTTGGTTACACCTTAAATATCCCGGGAAAGAGAAAAATGGATAAAGAAGTTGTGGTCCTTATGTACAATGGAATATCACTCAGCCATGAAATCAACGTCATAAGGCTAGTAGCAGCATGATTAGTGGATTTAGGTACGACGATTCTAAGTGAAATAAGTCACACAGAAAAAGACACTTGTCATAAGATATCACTTATAGAGGGAATGTAAAAACCGCTACCCTTGAACTGAATTACAAAACAGAATAGAGTCACACGTTTAGAAAACACACTATGGCTGCTTAACGGGAAAGGTGAGGTGGGGTGATGCATAAAACAAGGGTTTCAAATTAGCTCAGATACCGTTCCATAAACCCAATATGTAATAGACAAGACCTACTCCTTGCTTAATGAATTGGACCCAACACCCCCTATTCACCGCCCAAGAATATATCTGACTAGTAAGAATCTTAAAACCTATGCATTGATATCTCTCTGTAAGTGAGTCAAGTGGGTGTAAAGCGGCAAAATCACAGCAGTGAAAAGCAGGTAAACCCAATTATAAAAATCAATTACTTTTAAAAACCCGTGAAACAAAGACAGTGAAAGAGAGAGAAATTCTTACAAAGTTCGCTCAGGGGCTGTGATGCCACCTGTATTGACCATATCTAGACCCACAGCTGATTGAGACATAAGGGTGGACACTCTCGGGGCTGAGAAGTTTGGTGAGGTTGGGTGAGCAAACGCAGACCCTTTAAAGTAATACTGCGTGGTACCCTTCCCATGGGTCCCAAATCTCCAGGTTCAAGGGCATCTTCCTACATCGAAAACATGCATGAGAAACCCAGAAGATGGTACACCGTGTGATCGGGAAAGGTTTCCAAAACGCACCTCATTTCTCATCTCCTTGTGCTCGGGTTCGCCATTCCAGCCGCTTTACTAGCAATCTCCGTCCTTGGAGAATCAGCACCTTAACCTCCTGTTCCATACAGGTTGCAATTTTTCCTGAGGATGAACGGGAAGAGGGGGAACCAATGAGAGACTAGCTCTAGGTGTTGGGACAGGCACAGGTCACTCTATTTTCCCATCAGGAAGAAGAATTAACCACAGGCTCAGCCTGCCGCCCGGGACCAGAATAGGGCCTGAAGCAATCCTGCGCTTTTGCGGCCAGCTCCCAAGAAAGCGAGTTGAAAAATGGAGCTCAGGGGCACTGCAATTCACAAACCTGCAGACTTATAAATGATGACTCTCGTCCACAAATATATTGAGGGAAGGCAACGAAGAGAATTTGAAAGCAAGGCAGAATGGCAGGAAACAGATTTCAGGAGGGAGATTCGAATCGCCTTTAAAGCACAGGAAAAGCGGCAAAACCTGGACAATGATGCCCTTGGCCAAAAAGGGCGTAAGCGTTTTTTCCTGAATATATTCAGGAAAAAACGCATACGCCCTTTTTGGCCAACCAAGCAACCTGGAAAGGCAAATCAGCGCTACAAAGAAGTCTCGCTTCCCATCGATCAAAAGGGCCATGCTGAATAAAGTGTCAAAACCAGAAAGGCAGGACAGGCCATGGAGAAACGGGAGCCTGGCTACGCTGATGGGCGGGATGTAAATTGCCAACAGCCACTCTGGAGAAGTGCACGGTGTGTCCTGAAACATCTAAAAAACTCAACTTAGGGAGCATAGGGCATTTCCACTCATGGGCGTATAAATTGGGAAAACTAAAAATCAGCAAGACACAGGCACCCCAAAGTTTAGGGCTGCTCTGTTGACAAGAACCTCCACTTCGTTACACCTTAAATATCCCAGGAAAGAGAAAAATGGATAAAGAAGTTGTGGTCCTTATGTACAATGGAATATCACTCAGCCATGAAATCAACGTCATAAGGCTAGTAGCAGCATGATGAGTGGATTTAGGTACGACGATTCTAAGTGAAATAAGTCACACAGAAAACGCCACTTATCATAAGATATCACTTATAGAGGGAATGTAAAAACCGCTACCCTTGAACTGAATTACAAAACAGAATAGAGTCACACGTTTAGAAAACACACTATGGCTGCTTAACGGGAAAGGTGAGGTGGGGTGATGCATAAAACAAGGGTTTCAAATTAGCTCAGATACCGTTCCATAAACCCAATATGTAATAGACAAGCCCAACTCCTTGCTCAATGAATTGGACTCAACAACCCCTATTCACCGCCGAAGAATATATCTGACTAGTAAGAATCTTGAAACCTATGCATTGATATCTCTCTGTAAGTGAGTCAAGTGGGTGTAAAGCGGCAAAATCACAGCAGTGAAAAGCAGGTAAACCCCATTATAAAAATCAATTACTTTTAAAAACCCGTGAAACAAAGACAGTGAAAGAGAGAGAAATTCTTACAAAATTTGTTCAGGGGCTGTGATGCCACCTGGATTGACCATATCTAGACCCACAGCTGATTGAGACATAAGGGTGGACACTTTTGGGGCTGAGAGGTTTGGTGAGGTTGGGTGAGCAAACGCAGACCCTTTAAAGTAATACTGCGTGGTACCCATCCCATGGGTCCCAAATCTCCAGGTTCAAGGGCATCTTCCTACATCGAAAACATGCATGAGAAACCCAGAAGATGGTACACCGTGTGATCGGGAAAGGTTTCCAAAACGCACCTCATTTCTCATCTCCTTGTGCTCGGGTTCGCCATTCCAGCCGCTTTACTAGCAATCTCCCTCCTTGGAGAATCAGCACCTTTAACCTCCTGTTCCGTACAGTTTGCAATTTGTCCTGAGGATGAACGGGAAGAGGGGGAACCAATGAGAGGCTAGCTCTAGGTGTTGGGACAGGCACAGGTCACTCTATTTTCCCCTCAGGAAGAAGAATTAACCACAGGCTCAGCCTGCCGCCCGGCACCAGAATAGGACCTGAAGCAATCCTGCGCTTTTGCGGCCAGCTCCCAAGAAAGCGAGTTGAAAAATGGAGCTCAGGGGCACTGCAATTCACAAACCTGCAGACTTATAAATGATGACTCTCGTCCACAAATATATTGAGGGAAGGCAACGAAGAGAATTTGAAAGCAAGGCAGAATTGCAGGAAACAGATTTCAGGAGGGAGATTCGAATCGCCTTTAAAGCACAGGAAAAGCGGCAAAACCTCGACAATGATGCCCTTGGCCAAAAAGGGCGTATGCGTTTTTTCCTGAATATATTCAGGAAAAAACGCATACGCCCTTTTTGGCCAACCAAGCAACCTGGAAAGGCAAATCAGCGCTACAAAGAAGTCTCGCTTCCCATCGGTCAAAAGGGCCATGCTGAATAAAGTGTCAAAACCAGAAAGGCAGGACAGGCCATGGAGAAACGGGAGCCTGGCTACGCTGATGGGCGGGATGTAAATTGCCAACAGCCACTCTGGAGAAGTGCACGGTGTGTCCTGAAACATCTAAAAAACTCAGCTTAGGGAGCATAGGGCACATCCACTCATGGGCGTATAAATTGGGAAAACTAAAAATCAGCAAGACACAGGCACCCCAAAGTTTAGGGCTGCTCTGTTGACAAGAACCTCCACTTCGTTACACCTTAAATATCCCAGGAAAGAGAAAAATGGATAAAGAAGTTGTGGTCCTTATGTACAATGGAATATCACTCAGCCATGAAATCAACGTCATAAGGCTAGTAGCAGCATGATGAGTGGATTTAGGTACGACGATTCTAAGTGAAATAAGTCACACAGAAAAAGACACTTATCATAAGATATCACTTATAGAGGGAATGTACAAACCGCTACCCTTGAACTGAATTACAAAATAGAATAGAGTCACACGTTTAGAAAACACACTATGGCTGCTTAACGGGAAAGGTGAGTTGGGGTGATGCATAAAACAAGGGTTTCAAATAATCTGAGATACCGTTCCATAAACCCAATATGTAATAGACAAGACCTACTCCTTGCTCAATGAATTGGACTCAACATCCCCTATTCACTGCCCAAGAATATATCTGACTAGTAAGAATCTTAAAACCTATGCATTGATATCTCTCTGTAAGTGAGTCAAGTGGGTGTAAAGCGGCAAAAACACAGCAGTGCAAAGCAGGTAAACCCCATTATAAAAATCAGTTACTTTTAAAATCCCGTGAAACAAAGACAGTGAAACAAAGAGAAATTCTTACAAAATTCGTTCAGGGGCTGTGGTGCCACCTGGATTGACCATATCTAGACCCACAGCTGATTGAGACATAAGGGTGGACACTCTTGGGGCTGAGAGGTTTGGTGAGGTTGGGTGAGCAAACGCAGACCCTTTAAAGTAATACTGCGTGGTACCCATCCCATGGGTCCCAAATCTTCAGGTTCAAGGGCATCTTCCTACATCGAAAACATGCATGAGAAACCCAGAAGATGGTACACCGTGTGATCGGGAAAGGTTTCTAAAACGCACCTCATTTCTCATCTCCTTGTGCTCGGGTTCGCCATTCCAGCCGCTTTACTAGCAATCTTCCTCCTTGGAGAATCAGCACGTTTAACCTCCAGTTCCGTACAGGTTGCAATTTGTCCTGAGGATGAACGGGAAGAGGGGGAACCAATGAGAGACTAGCTCTAGGTGTTGGGACAGGCACAGGTCACTCTATTTTACCATCAGGAAGAAGAATTAACCACAGGCTCAGCCTGCCGCCCGGGACCACAATAGGGCCTGAAGCAATCCTGCGCTTTTGCGGCCAGCTCCCAAGAAAGCGAGTTGAAAAATGGAGGTCGGGGGCACTGCAATTCACAAACCTGCAGACTTATAAATGATGACTCTCGTCCACGAATATATTGAGGGAAGGCAACGAAGAGGATTTGAAAGCAAGGCAGAATTGCAGGAAACAGATTTCAGGAGGGAGATTCGAAACGCCTTTAAAGCACAGGAAAAGCGGCAAAACCTCGACAATGATGCCCTTGGCCAAAAAGGGCGTATGCGTTTTTTCCTGAATATATTCAGGAAAAAACGCATACGCCCTTTTTGGCCAACCAAGCAACCTGGAAAGGCAAATCAGCGCTACAAAGAAGTCTCGCTTCCCATCGGTCAAAAGGGCCATGCTGAATAAAGTGTCAAAACCAGAAATGCAGGACAGGCCATGGAGAAACGGGAGCCTGGCTACGCTGATGGGCGGGATGTAAATTGCCAACAGCCACTCTGGAGAAGTGCACGGTGTGTCCTGAAACATCTAAAAAACTCAGCTTAGGGAGCATAGGGCACTTCCACTCATGGGCGTATAAATTGGGAAAACAAAAAATCAGCAAGACACAGGCACCCCAAAGTTTAGGGCTGCTCTGTTGACAAGAACCTCCACTTCGTTACACCTTAAATATCCCAGGAAAGAGAAAAATGGATAAAGAAGTTGTGGTCCTTATGTACAATGGAATATCACTCAGCCATGAAATCAACATCATAAGGCTAGTAGCAGCATGATGAGTGGATTTAGGTACGACGATTCTAAGTGAAATAAGTCACACAGAAAACGCCACTTATCATAAGATATCACTTATAGAGGGAATGTAAAAACCGCTACCCTTGAACTGAATTACAAAACAGAATAGAGTCACACGTTTAGAAAACACACTATGGCTGCTTAACGGGAAAGGTGAGGTGGGGTGATGCATAAAAGAAGGGTTTCAAATTAGCTCAGATACCGTTCCATAAACCCAATATGTAATAGACAAGCCCTACTCCTTGCTCAATGAATTGGACTCAACAACCACTATTCACCGCCCAAGAATATATCTGACTAGTAAGAATCTTGAAACCTATGCATTGATATCTCTCTGTAAGTGAGTCAAGTGGGTGTAAAGCGGCAAAATCACAGCAGTGAAAAGCAGGTAAACCCCATTATAAAAATCAATTACTTTTAAAAACCCGTGAAAAAAAGACAGTGAAAGAGAGAGAAATTCTTACAAAATTTGTTCAGGGGCTGTGATGCCACCTGGATTGACCATATCTAGACCCACAGCTGATTGAGACATAAGGGTGGACACTCTTGGGGCTGAGAGGTTTGGTGAGGTTGGGTGAGCAAACGCAGACCCTTTAAAGTAATACTGCGTGGTACCCATCCCATGGGTCCCAAATCTACAGGTTCAAGGGCATCTTCCTACATCGAAAACATGCATGAGAAACCCAGAAGATGGTACACCGTGTGATCGGGAAAGGTTTCCAAAACGCACCTCATTTCTCATCTCCTTGTGCTCGGGTTCGCCATTCCAGCCGCTTTACTAGCAATCTCCGTCCTTGGAGAATCAGCACCTTTAACCTCCTGTTCCGTACAGGTTGCAATTTGTCCTGAGGATGAACGGGAAGAGGGGGAACCAATGAGAGACTAGCTCTAGGTGTTGGGACAGGCACAGGTCACTCTATTTTCCCCTCAGGAAGAAGAATTAACCACAGGCTCAGCCTGCCGTCCGGGACCAGAATAGGGCTGAAGCAATCCTGCGCTTTTGCGGCCAGCGCCCAAGAAAGCGAGTTGAAAAATGGAGCTCAGGGGCACTGCAATTCACAAAGCTGCAGACTTATAAATGATGACTCTCGTCCACAAATATATTGAGGGAAGGCAACGAAGAGGATTTGAAAGCAAGGCAGAATTGCAGGAAACAGATTTCACGAGGGAGATTCGAATCGCCTTTAAAGCCCAGAAAAGCGGCAAAACGTCGACAATGATGCCCTTGGCCAAAAAGGGCGTATGCGTTTTTTCCTGAATATATTCAGGAAAAAACGCATACGCCCTTTTTGGCCAACCAAGCAACCTGGAAAGGCAAATCAGCGCTACAAAGAAGTCTCCCTTCCCATTGGACAAAAGGGCCATGATGAATAAAGTGTCAAAACCAGAAATGCAAGACAGGCCATGGAGAAACGGGAGCCTGGCTATGCTGATGGACGGGATGTAAATTGCCAACAGCCACTCCGGAGAAGTTCACGGTGTGTCCTGAAACATCTAAAAAACTCAGCTTAGGGAGCATAGGGCACATCCACTCATTGGCGTATAAATTGGGAAAACTAAAAATCAGCAAGACACAGGCACCCCAAAATTTAGGGCTGCTCTGTTGACAAGAACCTCCACTTGGTTACACCTTAAATATCCCAGGAAAGAGAAAAATGGATAAAGAAGTTGTGGTCTTTATGTACAATGGAATATCACTCAGCAAGGAAATCAACGTCATAAGGCTAGTAGCAGCATGATGAGTGGATTTAGGTACGACGATTCTAAGTGAAATAAGTCACACAGAAAAAGCCACTTATCATAAGATATCACTTATAGAGGGAATGTACAAACCGCTACCCTTGAACTGAATTACAAAACAGAATAGAGTCACACGTTTAGAAAACACACTACGGCTGCTTAACGGGAAAGGTGAGGTGGGGTGATGCATAAAACAAGGGTTTCAAATTATCTCAGATACCGTTCCATAAACCCAATATGTAATAGACAAGACCTACTCCTTGCTCAATGAATTGGACTCAACACCCCCTATTCACCGCCCAAGAATATATCTGACTAGTAAGAATCTTGAAACCTATGCATTAATATCTCTCTGGAAGTGAGTCAAGTGGGTGTAAAGCGGCAAAATCACAGCAGTGAAAAGCAGGTAAACCCCATTATAAAAATCAATTACTTTTAAAAACCCGTGAAACAAAGACAGTGAAAGAGAGAGAAATTCTTACAAAATTCGTTCAGGGGCTGTGATGCCACCTGGATTGACCATATCTAGACCCACAGCTGATTGAGACATAAGGGTGGACACTCTTGGGGCTGAGAGGTTTGGTGAGGTTGGGTGAGCAAACGCAGACCCTTTAAAGTAATACTGCGTGGTACCCATCCCATGGGTCCCAAATCTTCAGGTTCAAGGGCATCTTCCTACATCGAAAACATGCATGAGAAACCCAGAAGATGGTACACCGTGTGATCGGGAAAGGTTTCTAAAACGCACCTCATTTCTCATCTCCTTGTGCTCGGGTTCGCCATTCCAGCCGCTTTACTAGCAATCTCCCTCCTTGGAGAATCAGCACGTTTAACCTCCAGTTCCGTACAGGTTGCAATTTGTCCTGAGGATGAACGGGAAGAGGGGGAACCAATGAGAGACTAGCTCTAGGTGTTGGGACAGGCACAGGTCACTCTATTTTACCATCAGGAAGAAGAATTAACCACAGGCTCAGCCTGCCGCCCGGGACCAGAATAGGGCCTGAAGCAATCCTGCGCTTTTGCGGCCAGCTCCCAAGAAAGCGATTTGAAAAATGGAGCTCGGGGGCACTGCAATTCACAAACCTGCAGACTTATAAATGATGACTCTCGTCCACGAATATATTGAGGGAAGGCAACGAAGAGGATTTGAAAGCAAGGCAGAATTGCAGGAAACAGAGTTCAGGAGGGAGATTCGAAACGCCTTTAAAGCACAGGAAAAGCGGCAAAACCTCGACAATGATGCCCTTGGCCAAAAAGGGCGTATGCGTTTTTTCCTGAATATATTCAGGAAAAAACGCATACGCCCTTTTTGGCCAACCAAGCAACCTGGAAAGGCAAATCAGCGCTACAAAGAAGTCTCGCTTCCCATCGGTCAAAAGGGCCATGCTGAATAAAGTGTCAAAACCAGAAATGCAAGACAGGCCATGGAGAAACGGGAGCCTGGCTACGCTGATGGGCGGGATGTAAATTGCCAACAGCCACTCTGGAGAAGTGCACGGTGTGTCCTGAAACATCTAAAAAACTCAGCTTAGGGAGCATAGGGCACTTCCACTCATGGGCGTATATATTGGAAAACAAAAAATCAGCAAGACACAGGCACCCCAAAGTTTAGGGCTGCTCTGTTGACAAGAACCTCCACTTCGTTACACCTTAAATATCCCAGGAAAGAGAAAAATGGATAAAGAAGTTGTGGTCCTTATGTACAATGGAATATCACTCAGCCATGAAATCAACGTCATAAGGCTAGTAGCAGCATGATGAGTGGATTTAGGTACGACGATTCTAAGTGAAATAAGTCACACAGAAAACGCCACTTATCATAAGATATCACTTATAGAGGGAATGTAAAAACCGCTACCCTTGAACTGAATTACAAAACAGAATAGAGTCACACGTTTAGAAAACACACTATGGCTGCTTAACGGGAAAGGTGAGGTGGGGTGATGCATAAAACAAGGGTTTCAAATTAGCTCAGATACCGTTCCATAAACCCAATATGTAATAGACAAGCCCTACTCCTTGCTCAATGAATTGGACTCAACAACCCCTATTCACCGCCCAAGAATATATCTGACTAGTAAGAATCTTGAAACCTATGCATTGATATCTCTCTGTAAGTGAGTCAAGTGGGTGTAAAGCGGCAAAATCACAGCAGTGAAAAGCAGGTAAACCCCATTATAAAAATCAATTACTTTTAAAAACCCGTGAAACAAAGACAGTGAAAGAGAGAGAAATTCTTACAAAATTTGTTCAGGGGCTGTGATGCCACCTGGATTGACCATATCTAGACCCACAGCTGATTGAGACATAAGGGTGGACACTCTTGGGGCTGAGAGGTTTGGTGAGGTTGGGTGAGCAAACGCAGACCCTTTAAAGTAATACTGCGTGGTACCCATCCCATGGGTCCCAAATCTCCAGGTTCAAGGGCATCTTCCTACATCGAAAACATGCATGAGAAACCCAGAAGATGGTACACCGTGTGATCGGGAAAGGTTTCCAAAACGCACCTCATTTCTCATCTCCTTGTGCTCGGGTTCGCCATTCCAGCCGCTTTACTAGCAATCTCCCTCCTTGGAGAATCAGCACGTTTAACCTCCAGTTCCGTACAGGTTGCAATTTGTCCTGAGGATGAACGGGAAGAGGGGGAACCAATGAGAGACTAGCTCTAGGTGTTGGGACAGGCACAGGTCACTCTATTTTACCATCAGGAAGAAGAATTAACCACAGGCTCCCCCTGCCGCCCGGGACCAGAATAGGGCCTGAAGCAATCCTGCGCTTTTGCGGCCAGCTCCCAAGAAAGCGATTTGAAAAATGGAGCTCGGGGGCACTGCAATTCACAAACCTGCAGACTTATAAATGATGACTCTCGTCCACGAATATATTGAGGGAAGGCAACGAAGAGGATTTGAAAGCAAGGCAGAATTGCAGGAAACAGAGTTCAGGAGGGAGATTCGAAACGCCTTTAAAGCACAGGAAAAGCGGCAAAACCTCGACAATGATGCCCTTGGCCAAAAAGGGCGTATGCGTTTTTTCCTGAATATATTCAGGAAAAAACGCATACGCCCTTTTTGGCCAACCAAGCAACCTGGAAAGGCAAATCAGCGCTACAAAGAAGTCTCGCTTCCCATCGGTCAAAAGGGCCATGCTGAATAAAGTATCAAAACCAGAAATGCAAGACAGGCCATGGAGAAACGGGAGCCTGGCTACGCTGATGGGCGGGATGTAAATTGCCAACAGCCACTCTGGAGAAGTGCACGGTGTGTCCTGAAACATCTAAAAAACTCAGCTTAGGGAGCATAGGGCACTTCCACTCATGGGCGTATAAATTGGGAAAACAAAAAATCAGCAAGACACAGGCACCCCAAAGTTTAGGGCTGCTCTGTTGACAAGAACCTCCACTTCGTTACACCTTAAATATCCCAGGAAAGAGAAAAATGGATAAAGAAGTTGTGGTCCTTATGTACAATGGAATATCACTCAGCCATGAAATCAACATCATAAGGCTAGTAGCAGCATGATGAGTGGATTTAGGTACGACGATTCTAAGTGAAATAAGTCACACAGAAAACGCCACTTATCATAAGATATCACTTATAGAGGGAATGTAAAAACCGCTACCCTTGAACTGAATTACAAAACAGAATAGAGTCACACGTTTAGAAAACACACTATGGCTGCTTAACGGGAAAGGTGAGGTGGGGTGATGCATAAAACAAGGGTTTCAAATTAGCTCAGATACCGTTCCATAAACCCAATATGTAATAGACAAGCCCTACTCCTTGCTCAATGAATTGGACTCAACATCCCCTATTCACTGCCCAAGAATATATCTGACTAGTAAGAATCTTAAAACCTATGCATTGATATCTCTCTGTAAGTGAGTCAAGTGGGTGTAAAGCGGCAAAAACACAGCAGTGCAAAGCAGGTAAACCCCATTATAAAAATCAGTTACTTTTAAAATCCCGTGAAACAAAGACAGTGAAACAAAGAGAAATTCTTACAAAATTCGTTCAGGGGCTGTGGTGCCACCTGGATTGACCATATCTAGACCCACAGCTGATTGAGACATAAGGGTGGACACTCTTGGGGCTGAGAGGTTTGGTGAGGTTGGGTGAGCAAACGCAGACCCTTTAAAGTAATACTGCGTGGTACCCATCCCATGGGTCCCAAATCTTCAGGTTCAAGGGCATCTTCCTACATCGAAAACATGCATGAGAAACCCAGAAGATGGTACACCGTGTGATCGGGAAAGGTTTCTAAAACGCACCTCATTTCTCATCTCCTTGTGCTCGGGTTCGCCATTCCAGCCGCTTTACTAGCAATCTCCCTCCTTGGAGAATCAGCACGTTTAACCTCCAGTTCCGTACAGGTTGCAATTTGTCCTGAGGATGAACGGGAAGAGGGGGAACCAATGAGAGACTAGCTCTAGGTGTTGGGACAGGCACAGGTCACTCTATTTTACCATCAGGAAGAAGAATTAACCACAGGCTCAGCCTGCCGCCCGGGACCAGAATAGGGCCTGAAGCAATCCTGCGCTTTTGCGGCCAGCTCCCAAGAAAGCGAGTTGAAAAATGGAGCTCGGGGGCACTGCAATTCACAAACCTGCAGACTTATAAATGATGACTCTCGTCCACGAATATATTGAGGGAAGGCAACGAAGAGGATTTGAAAGCAAGGCAGAATTGCAGGAAACAGAGTTCAGGAGGGAGATTCGAAACGCCATTAAAAAACAGGAAAAGCGGCAAAACCTCGACAATGATGCCCTTGGCCAAAAAGGGCGTATGCGTTTTTTCCTGAATATATTCAGGAAAAAACGCATACGCCCTTTTTGGCCAACCAAGCAACCTGGAAAGGCAAATCAGCGCTACAAAGAAGTCTCGCTTCCCATCGGTCAAAAGGGCCATGCTGAATAAAGTGTCAAAACCAGAAATGCAAGACAGGCCATGGAGAAACGGGAGCCTGGCTACGCTGATGGGCGGGATGTAAATTGCCAACAGCCACTCTGGAGAAGTGCACGGTGTGTCCTGAAACATCTAAAAAACTCAGCTTAGGGAGCATAGGGCACTTCCACTCATGGGCGTATAAATTGGGAAAACAAAAAATCAGCAAGACACAGGCACCCCAAAGTTTAGGGCTGCTCTGTTGACAAGAACCTCCACTTCGTTACACCTTAAATATCCCAGGAAAGAGAAAAATGGATAAAGAAGTTGTGGTCCTTATGTACAATGGAATATCACTCAGCCATGAAATCAACGTCATAAGGCTAGTAGCAGCATGATGAGTGGATTTAGGTACGACGATTCTAAGTGAAATAAGTCACACAGAAAACGCCACTTATCATAAGATATCACTTATAGAGGGAATGTAAAAACCGCTACCCTTGAACTGAATTACAAAACAGAATAGAGTCACACGTTTAGAAAACACACTATGGCTGCTTAACGGGAAAGGTGAGGTGGGGTGATGCATAAAACAAGGGTTTCAAATTAGCTCAGATACCGTTCCATAAACCCAATATGTAATAGACAAGCCCTACTCCTTGCTCAATGAATTGGACTCAACAACCCCTATTCACCGCCCAAGAATATATCTGACTAGTAAGAATCTTGAAACCTATGCATTGATATCTCTCTGTAAGTGAGTCAAGTGGGTGTAAAGCGGCAAAATCACAGCAGTGAAAAGCAGGTAAACCCCATTATAAAAATCAATTACTTTTAAAAACCCGTGAAACAAAGACAGTGAAAGAGAGAGAAATTCTTACAAAATTTGTTCAGGGGCTGTGATGCCACCTGGATTGACCATATCTAGACCCACAGCTGATTGAGACATAAGGGTGGACACTCTTGGGGCTGAGAGGTTTGGTGAGGTTGGGTGAGCAAACGCAGACCCTTTAAAGTAATACTGCGTGGTACCCATCCCATGGGTCCCAAATCTCCAGGTTCAAGGGCATCTTCCTACATCGAAAACATGCATGAGAAACCCAGAAGATGGTACACCGTGTGATCGGGAAAGGTTTCCAAAACGCACCTCATTTCTCATCTCCTTGTGCTCGGGTTCGCCATTCCAGCCGCTTTACTAGCAATCTCCCTCCTTGGAGAATCAGCACCTTTAACCTCCTGTTCCGTACAGGTTGCAATTTGTCCTGAGGATGAACGGGAAGAGGGGGAACCAATGAGAGACTAGCTCTAGGTGTTGGGACAGGCACAGGTCACTCTATTTTCCCTTCAGGAAGAAGAATTAACCACAGGCTCAGCCTGCCGCCCGGGACCAGAATAGGGCCTGAAGCAATCCTCCGCTTTTGCGGCCAGCTCCCAAGAAAGCAAGTTGAAAAATGGAGCTCAGGGGCACTGCAATTCACAAACCTGCAGACTTATAAATGATGACTCTCGTCCACAAATATATTGAGGGAAGGCAACGAAGAGAATTTGAAAGCAAGGCAGAATTGCAGGAAACAGATTTCAGGAGGGAGATTCGAATCGCCTTTAAAGCACAGGAAAAGCGGCAAAACCTCGACAATGATGCCCTTGGCCAAAAAGGGCGTATGCGTTTTTTCCTGAATATATTCAGGAAAAAACGCATACGCCCTTTTTGGCCAACCAAGCAACCTGGAAAGGCAAATCAGCGCTACAAAGAAGTCTCGCTTCCCATCGGTCAAAAGGGCCATGCTGAATAAAGTGTCAAAACCAGAAAGGCAGGACAGGCCATGGAGAAACGGGAGCCTGGCTACGCTGATGAGCGGGATGTAAATTGCCAACAGCCACTCTGGAGAAGTGCACGGTGTGTCCTGAAACATCTAAAAAACTCAGCTTAGGGAGCATAGGGCACATCCACTCATGGGCGTATAAATTGGGAAAACTAAAAATCAGCAAGACACAGGCACCCCAAAGTTTAGGGCTGCTCTGTTGACAAGAACCTCCACTTCGTTACACCTTAAATATCCCAGGAAAGAGAAAAATGGATAAAGAAGTTGTGGTCCTTATGTACAATGGAATATCACTCAGCCATGAAATCAACGTCATAAGGCTAGTAGCAGCATGATGAGTGGATTTAGGTACGACGATTCTAAGTGAAATAAGTCACACAGAAAAAGACACTTATCATAAGATATCACTTATAGAGGGAATGTACAAACCGCTACCCTTGAACTGAATTACAAAATAGAATAGAGTCACACGTTTAGAAAACACACTATGGCTGCTTAACGGGAAAGGTGAGGTGGGGTGATGCATAAAACAAGGGTTTCAAATTAGCTCAGATACCGTTCCATAAACCCAATATGTAATAGACAAGCCCTACTCCTTGCTCAATGAATTGGACTCAACAACCACTATTCACCACCCAAGAATATATCTGACTAGTAAGAATCTTGAAACCTATGCATTGATATCTCTCTGTAAGTGAGTCAAGTGGGTGTAAAGCGGCAAAATCACAGCAGTGAAAAGCAGGTAAACCCCATTATAAAAATCAATTACTTTTAAAAACCCGTGAAAAAAAGACAGTGAAAGAGAGAGAAATTCTTACAAAATTTGTTCAGGGGCTGTGGTGCCACCTGGATTGACCATATCTAGACCCACATTTGATTGAGACATAAGGGTGGACACTCTTGGGGCTGAGAGGTTTGGTGAGGTTGGGTGAGCAAACGCAGACCCTTTAAAGTAATACTGCGTGGTACCCATCCCATGGGTCCCAAATCTCCAGGTTCAAGGGCATCTTCCTACATCGAAAACATGCATGAGAAACCCAGAAGATGGTACACCGTGTGATCGGGAAAGGTTTCTAAAACGCACCTCATTTCTCATCTCCTTGTGCTCGGGTTCGCCATTCCAACCGCTTTACTAGCAATCTCGTTCCTTGGAGAATCAGCACCTTTAACCTCCTGTTCCGTACAGGTTGCAATTTGTCCTGAGGATGAACGGGAAGAGGGGGAACCAATGAAAGACTAGCTCTAGGTTTTGGGACAGGCACAGGTCACTCTAATTTCCCATCAGGAAGAAGAATTAACCACAGGCTCAGCCTGCCGCCCGGGACCAGAATAGGGCCTGAAGCAATCCTGCGCTTTTGCGGACAGCTCCCAAGAAAGCGAGGTGAAAAATGGAGCTCAGGGGCACTGCAATTCACAAACCTGCAGACTTATAAATGATGACTCTCGTCCACGAATATATTGAGGGAAGGCAACGAAGAGGATTTGAAAGCAAGGCAGAATTGCAGGAAACAGATTTCAGGAGGGAGATTCGAATCACCTTTAAAGCACAGGAAAAGCGGCAAAACCTCGACAATGATGCCCTTGGCCAAAAAGGGCGTATGCGTTTTTTCCTGAATATATTCAGGAAAAAACGCATACGCCCTTTTTGGCCAACCAAGCAACCTGGAAAGGCAAATCAGCGCTACAAAGAAGTCTCGCTTCCCATCGGTCAAAAGGGCCATGCTGAATAAAGTTTCAAAACCAGAAATGCAGGATAGGCCATGAAGAAACGGGAGCCTGGCTACGCTGATGAGCGGGATGTAAATTGCCAACAGCCACTATGGAGAAGTGCACGGTGTGTCCTGAAACATCTAAAAAACTCAGCTTAGGGAGCATAGGGCACTTCCACTCATGGGCGTATAAATTGGGAAAACTAAAAATCTGCAAGACACAGGCACCCCAAAGTTTAGGGCTGCTCTGTTGACAAGAACCTCCACTTGGTTACACCTTAAATATCCCAGGAAAGAGAAAAATGGATAAAGAAGTTGTGGTCCTTATGTACAATGGAATATCACTCAGCCATGAAATCAACGTCATAAGGCTAGTAGCAGCATGATGAGTGGATTTAGGTACAACGATACTAAGTGAAATAAGTCACACAGAAAAAGACACTTATCATAAGATATCACTTATGGAGGGAATGTAAAAACCGCTACCCTTGAACTGAATTACAAAACAGAATAGAGTCACACGTTTAGAAAACACACTATGGCTGCTTAACGGGAAAGGTGAGGTGGGGTGATGCATACAACAAGGGTTTCAAATTATCTCAGATACCGTTCCATAAACCCAATATGTAATAGACAAGCCCTACTCCTTGCTCAATGAATTGGACTCAACACCCCCTATTCACCGCCCAAGAATATATCTGACTAGTAAGAATCTTAAAACCTATGCATTGATATCTCTCTGTAAGTGAGTCAAGTGGATGTAAAGCGGCAAAAACACAGCAGTGAAAAGCAGGTAAACCCCATTATAAAAATCAATTACTTTTAAAAAACCGTGAAACAAAGACAGTGAAAGAGAGAGAAATTCTTACAAAATTCGTTCAGGGGCTGTGATGCCACCTAGATTGACCATATATAGACCCACAGCTGATTGAGACATAAGGGTGGACACTCTTGGGGCTGAGAGGTTTGGTGAGGTTGGGTGAGAAAACGCAGACCCTTTAAAGTAATACTGCGTTGTACCCATCCCATGGGTCCCAAATCTCCAGGTTCAAGGGCATCTTCCTACATCGAAAACATGCATGAGAAACCCAGAAGATGGTACACCGTGTGATCGGGAAAGGTTTCTAAAACGCACCTCATTTCTCATCTCCTTGTGCTCGGGTTCGCCATTCCAGCCGCTTTACTAGCAATCTCCCTCCTTGGAGAATCAGCCCCTTTAACCTCCTGTTCCGAACAGGTTGCAATTTGTCCTGAGGATGAACGGGAAGAGGGGGAACCAATGAGAGACTAGCTCTAGGTGTTGGGACAGGCACAGGTCACTCTATTTTCCCCTCAGGAAGAAGAATTAACCACAGGCTCAGCCTGCCGCCCGGGACCAGAATAGGGCCTGAAGCAATCCTGCGCTTTTGCGGCCAGCGCCCAAGAAAGCGAGTTGAAAAATGGAGCTCAGGGGCACTGCAATTCACAAAGCTGCAGACTTATAAATGATGACTCTCGTCCACAAATATATTGAGGGAAGGCAACGAAGAGGATTTGAAAGCAAGGCAGAATTGTAGGAAACAGATTTCAGGAGGGAGATTCGAATCGCCTTTAAAGCACAGGAAAAGCGGCAAAACCTCGACAATGATGCCCTTGGCCAAAAAGGGCGTATGCGTTTTTTCCTGAATATATTCAGGAAAAAACGCATACGCCCTTTTTGGCCAACCAAGCAACCTGGAAAGGCACATCAGCGCTACGAAGAAGTCTCGCTTCCCATCGGTCAAAAGGGCCATGCTGAATAAAGTGTCAAAACCAGAAATGCAGGACAGGCCATGGAGAAACGGGAGCCTGGCTACGCTGATGGGCGGGATGTAAATTGCCAACAGCCACTCTGGAGAATTGCACGGTGTGTCCTGAAACATCTACAAAACTCAGCTTAGGGAGCATAGGGCACATCCACTCATGGGCCTATAAATTGGGAAAACTAAAAATCAGCAAGACACAGGCACCCCAAAATTTAGGGCTGCTCGGTTGACAAGAACCTCCACTTGGTTACACCTTAAATATCCCAGGAAAGAGAAAAATGGATAAAGAAGTTGTGGTCCTTATGTACAATGGAATATCACTCAGCCATGAAATCAACGTCATAAGGCTAGTAGCAGCATGATGACTGGATTTAGGTACGACGATTCTAAGTGAAATAAGTCACACAGAAAAAGACACTTATCATAAGATATCACTTATAGAGGGAATGTAAAAACCGCTACCCTTGAACTGAATTACAAAACAGAATAGAGTCACACGTTTAGAAAACACACTATGGCTGCTTAACGGGAAAGGTGAGGTGGGGAGATGCATACAACAAGGGTTTCAAATTATCTCAGATACCGTTCCATAAACCCAATATGTAATAGACAAGCCCTACTCCTTCCTCAATGAATTGGACTCAACACCCCCAATTCACCGCCCAAGAATATATCTGACTAGTAAGAATCTTGAAACCTATGCATTGATATCTCTCTGTAAGTGAGTCAAGTGGGTGTAAAGCGGCAAAATCACAGCAGTGAAAAGCAGGTAAACCCCATTATAAAAATCAATTACTTTTAAAAACCCGTGAAACAAAGACAGTGAAAGAGAGAGAAATTCTTACAAAAGTCGTTCAGGGGCTGTGATGCCACCTGGATTGACCATATCTAGACCCACAGCTGATTGAGACATAAGGGTGGACACTCTTGGGGCTGAGAGGTTTGGTGAGGTTGGGTGAGCAAACGCAGACCCTTTAAAGTAATACTGCGTGGTACCCATCCCATGGGTCCCAAATCTCCAGGTTCAAGGGCATCTTCCTACATCGAAAACATGCATGAGAAACCCAGAAGATGGTACACCGTGTGATCGGGAAAGGTTTCTAAAACGCACCTCATTTCTCATCTCCTTGTGCTCGGGTTCGCCATTCCAGCCGCTTTACTAGCAATCTCCCTCCTTGGAGAATCAGCCCCTTTAACCTCCTGTTCCGTACAGGTTGCAATTTGTCCTGAGGATGAACGGGAAGAGGGGGAACCAATGAGAGACTAGCTCTAGGTGTTGGGACAGGCACAGGTCACTCTATTTTCCCCTCAGGAAGAAGAATTAACCACAGGCTCAGCCTGCCCCCCGGGACCAGAATAGGGCTGAAGCAATCCTGCGCTTTTGCGGCCAGCGCCCAAGAAAGCGAGTTGAAAAATGGAGCTCAGGGGCACTGCAATTCACAAACCTGCAGACTTATAAATGATGACTCTCGTCCACAAATATATTGAGGGAAGGCAACGAAGAGGATTTGAAAGCAAGGCAGAATTGCAGGAAACAGATTTCACGAGGGAGATTCGAATCGCCTTTAAAGCACAGGAAAAGCGGCAAAACCTCGAAAATGATGCCCTTGGCCAAAAAGGGCGTATGCGTTTTTTCCTGAATATATTCAGGAAAAAACGCATACGCCCTTTTTGGCCAACCAAGCAACCTGGAAAGGCAAATCAGCGCTACAAAGAAGTCTCGCTTCCCATCGGTCAAAAGGGCCATGCTGAATAAAGTGTCAAAACCAGAAATGCAGGACAGGCCATGGAGAAACGGGAGCCTGTCTACGCTGATGGGCGGGATGTAAATTGCCAACAGCCACTCTGGAGAAGTGCACGGTGTGTCCTGAAACATCTACAAAACTCAGCTTAGGGAGCATAGGGCACATCCACTCATGGGCGTATAAATTGGGAAAACTAAAAATCAGCAAGACAGAGGCACCCCAAAATTTAGGGCTGCTCTGTTGACAAGAACCTCCACTTCGTTACACCTTAAATATCCCAGGAAAGAGAAAAATGGATAAAGAAGTTGTGGTCCTTATGTACAATGGAATATCACTCAGCCATGAAATCAACGTCATAAGGCTAGTAGCAGCATGATGAGTGGATTTAGGTACGACGATTCTAACTGAAATAAGTCACACAGAAAAAGACACTTATCATAAGATATCACTTAGAGAGGGAATGTAAAAACCGCTACCCTTGAACTGAATTACAAAACAGAATAGAGTCACACGTTTAGAAAACACACTATGGCTGCTTAACGGGAAAGGTGAGGTGGGGTGATGCATAAAACAAGGGTTTCAAATTATCTCAGATACCGTTCCATAAACCCAATATGTAATAGACAAGACCTACTCCTTGCTCAATGAATTGGACTCAACACCCCCTATTCACCGCCCAAGAATATATCTGACTAGTAAGAATCTTAAAACCAATGCATTGATATCTCTCTGTAAGTGAGTCAAGTGGGTGTAAAGCGGCAAAATCACAGCAGTGAAAAGCAGGTAAACCCCATTATAAAAATCAATTACTTTTAAAAACCCGTGAAACAAAGACAGTGAAAGAGAGAGAAATTCTTACAAAATTCGATCAGGGGCTGTGATGCTACCTGGATTGACCATATCTAGACCCACAGCTGATTGAGACATAAAGGTGGACACTCTTGGGGCTGAGAGATTTGGTGAGGTTGGGTGAGCAAACGCAGACCCTTTAAAGTAATACTGCGTGGTACCCATCCCATGGGTCCCAAATCTCCAGGTTCAAGGGCATCTTCCTACATCGAAAACATGCATGAGAAACCCAGAAGATGGTACACCGTGTGATCGGGAAAGGTTTCTAAAACGCACCTCATTTTTCATCTCCTTGTGCTCGGGTTCGCCATTCCAGCCGCTTTACTAGCAATCTCCCTCCTTGGAGATTCAGCACCTTTAACCTCCTGTTCTGTACAGGTTGCAATTTGTCCTGAGGATGAACGGGAAGAGTGGGATCCAATGAGAGACTAGCTCTAGGTGTTGGGACAGGCACAGGTCACTCTATTTTCCCATCAGGAAGAAGAATTAACCACAGGCTCAGCCTGCCGCCCGGGACCACAATAGGGCCTGAAGCAATCCTGCGCTTTTGCGGCCAGCTCCCAAGAAAGCGAGTTGAAAAATGGAGCTCAGGGGCACTGCAATTCACAAACCTGCAGAATTATAAATGATGACTCTCGTCCACGAATATATTGAGGGAAGGCAACGAAGAGGATTTGAAAGCAAGGCAGAATTGCAGGAAACAGATTTCAGGAGGGAGATTCGAATCGCCTTTAAAGCACAGGAAAAGCGGCAAAACCTCGACAATGATGCCCTTGGCCAAAAAGGGCGTATGCGTTTTTTCCTGAATATATTCAGGAAAAAACGCATACGCCCTTTTTGGCCAACCAAGCAACCTGGAAAGGCAAATCAGCGCTACAAAGAAGTCTCGCTTCCCATCGGTCAAAAGGGCCATGCTGAATAAAGTGTCAAAACCAGAAATGCAGGACAGGCCATGAAGAAACGGGAGCCTGGCTACGCTGATGGGCAGGATGTAAATTGCCAACAGCCACTCTGGAGAAGTGCACGGTGTGTCCTGAAACATCTAAAAAACTCAGCTTAGGGAGCATAGGGCACTTCCACTCATGGGCGTATAAATTGGGAAAACTAAAAATCAGCAAGACACAGGCACCCCAAAGTTTAGGGCTGCTCTGTTGACAAGAACCTCCACTTCGTTACACCTTAAATATCCCAGGAAAGAGAAAAATGGATAAAGAAGTTGTGGTCCTTATGTACAATGGAATATCACTCAGCCATGAAATCAACGTCATAAGGCTAGTAGCAGCATGATGAGTGGATTTAGGTATGACGATTCTAAGTGAAATAAGTCACACAGAAAAAGACACTTATCATAAGATATGACTTATAGAGGGAATGTAAAAACCGCTACCCTTGAACTGAATTACAAAACAGAATAGAGTCACACGTTTAGAAAACACACTATGGCTGCTTAACGGGAAAGGTGAAGTGGGGTGATGCATAAAACAAGGGTTTCAAATTATCTCAGATACCGTTCCATAAACCCAATATGTAATAGACAAGACCTACTCCTTGCTCAATGAATTGGACTCAACACCCCCTATTCACCGCCCACGAATATATCTGACTAGTAAGAATCTTAAAACCTATGCATTGATATCTCTCTGTAAGTGAGTCAAGTGGGTGTAAAGCGGCAAAAACACAGGAGTGAAAAGCAGGTAAACCCCATTATAAATATCAATTACTTTTAAAAACCCGTGAAACAAAGACAGTGAAAGAGAGAGAAATTCTTAAAAAGTCGTTCAGGGGCTGTGATGCCACCTGGATTGACCATATCTAGACCCACAGCTGATTGAGACATAAGGGTGGACACTCTTGGGGCTGAGAGGTTTGGTGAGGTTGGGTGAGCAAACGCAGACCCTTTAAAGTAATACTGCGTGGTACCCATCCCATGGGTCCCAAATCTCCAGGTTCAAGGGCATCTTCCTACATCGAAAACATGCATGAGAAACCCAGAAGATGGTACACCGTGTGATCGGGAAAGGTTTCTAAAACGCACCTCATTTCTCATCTCCTTGTGCTCGGGTTCGCCATTCCAACCGCTTTACTAGCAATCTCGTTCCTTGGAGAATCAGCACCTTTAACCTCCTGTTCCGTACAGGTTGCAATTTGTCCTGAGGATGAACGGGAAGAGGGGGAACCAATGAAAGACTAGCTCTAGGTTTTGGGACAGGCACAGGTCACTCTATTTTCCCATCAGGAAGAAGAATTAACCACAGGCTCAGCCTGCCGCCCGGGACCAGAATAGGGCCTGAAGCAATCCTGCGCTTTTGCGGACAGCTCCCAAGAAAGCGAGGTGAAAAATGGAGCTCAGGGGCACTGCAATTCACAAACCTGCAGACTTATAAATGATGACTCTCGTCCACGAATATATTGAGGGAAGGCAACGAAGAGGATTTGAAAGCAAGGCAGAATTGCAGGAAACAGATTTCAGGAGGGAGATTCGAATCACCTTTAAAGCACAGGAAAAGCGGCAAAACCTCGACAATGATGCCCTTGGCCAAAAAGGGCGTATGCGTTTTTTCCTGAATATATTCAGGAAAAAACGCATACGCCCTTTTTGGCCAACCAAGCAACCTGGAAAGGCAAATCAGCGCTACAAAGAAGTCTCGCTTCCCATCGGTCAAAAGGGCCATGCTGAATAAAGTTTCAAAACCAGAAATGCAGGATAGGCCATGAAGAAACGGGAGCCTGGCTACGCTGATGAGCGGGATGTAAATTGCCAACAGCCACTATGGAGAAGTGCACGGTGTGTCCTGAAACATCTAAAAAACTCAGCTTAGGGAGCATAGGGCACTTCCACTCATGGGCGTATAAATTGGGAAAACTAAAAATCTGCAAGACACAGGCACCCCAAAGTTTAGGGCTGCTCTGTTGACAAGAACCTCCACTTGGTTACACCTTAAATATCCCAGGAAAGAGAAAAATGGATAAAGAAGTTGTGGTCCTTATGTACAATGGAATATCACTCAGCCATGAAATCAACGTCATAAGGCTAGTAGCAGCATGATGAGTGGATTTAGGTACAACGATACTAAGTGAAATAAGTCACACAGAAAAAGACACTTATCATAAGATATCACTTATGGAGGGAATGTAAAAACCGCTACCCTTGAACTGAATTACAAAACAGAATAGAGTCACACGTTTAGAAAACACACTATGGCTGCTTAACGGGAAAGGTGAGGTGGGGTGATGCATACAACAAGGGTTTCAAATTATCTCAGATACCGTTCCATAAACCCAATATGTAATAGACAAGCCCTACTCCTTGCTCAATGAATTGGACTCAACACCCCCTATTCACCGCCCAAGAATATATCTGACTAGTAAGAATCTTAAAACCTATGCATTGATATCTCTCTGTAAGTGAGTCAAGTGGATGTAAAGCGGCAAAAACACAGCAGTGAAAAGCAGGTAAACCCCATTATAAAAATCAATTACTTTTAAAAAACCGTGAAACAAAGACAGTGAAAGAGAGAGAAATTCTTACAAAATTCGTTCAGGGGCTGTGATGCCACCTAGATTGACCATATATAGACCCACAGCTGATTGAGACATAAGGGTGGACACTCTTGGGGCTGAGAGGTTTGGTGAGGTTGGGTGAGAAAACGCAGACCCTTTAAAGTAATACTGCGTTGTACCCATCCCATGGGTCCCAAATCTCCAGGTTCAAGGGCATCTTCCTACATCGAAAACATGCATGAGAAACCCAGAAGATGGTACACCGTGTGATCGGGAAAGGTTTCTAAAACGCACCTCATTTCTCATCTCCTTGTGCTCGGGTTCGCCATTCCAGCCGCTTTACTAGCAATCTCCCTCCTTGGAGAATCAGCCCCTTTAACCTCCTGTTCCGAACAGGTTGCAATTTGTCCTGAGGATGAACGGGAAGAGGGGGAACCAATGAGAGACTAGCTCTAGCTGTTGGGACAGGCACAGGTCACTCTATTTTCCCCTCAGGAAGAAGAATTAACCACAGGCTCAGCCTGCCGCCCGGGACCAGAATAGGGCCTGAAGCAATCCTGCGCTTTTGCGGCCAGCGCCCAAGAAAGCGAGTTGAAAAATGGAGCTCAGGGGCACTGCAATTCACAAAGCTGCAGACTTATAAATGATGACTCTCGTCCACAAATATATTGAGGGAAGGCAACGAAGAGCATTTGAAAGCAAGGCAGAATTGCAGGAAACAGATTTCAGGAGGGAGATTCGAATCGCCTTTAAAGCACAGGAAAAGCGGCAAAACCTCGACAATGATGCCCTTGGCCAAAAAGGGCGTATGCGTTTTTTCCTGAATATATTCAGGAAAAAACGCATACGCCCTTTTTGGCCAACCAAGCAACCTGGAAAGGCACATCAGCGCTACGAAGAAGTCTCGCTTCCCATCGGTCAAAAGGGCCATGCTGAATAAAGTGTCAAAACCAGAAATGCAGGACAGGCCATGGAGAAACGGGAGCCTGGCTACGCTGATGGGCGGGATGTAAATTGCCAACAGCCACTCTGGAGAATTGCACGGTGTGTCCTGAAACATCTACAAAACTCAGCTTAGGGAGCATAGGGCACATCCACTCATGGGCCTATAAATTGGGAAAACTAAAAATCAGCAAGACACAGGCACCCCAAAATTTAGGGCTGCTCGGTTGACAAGAACCTCCACTTGGTTACACCTTAAATATCCCAGGAAAGAGAAAAATGGATAAAGAAGTTGTGGTCCTTATGTACAATGGAATATCACTCAGCCATGAAATCAACGTCATAAGGCTAGTAGCAGCATGATGACTGGATTTAGGTACGACGATTCTAAGTGAAATAAGTCACACAGAAAAAGACACTTATCATAAGATATCACTTATAGAGGGAATGTAAAAACCGCTACCCTTGAACTGAATTACAAAACAGAATAGAGTCACACGTTTAGAAAACACACTATGGCTGCTTAACGGGAAAGGTGAGGTGGGGAGATGCATACAACAAGGGTTTCAAATTATCTCAGATACCGTTCCATAAACCCAATATGTAATAGACAAGCCCTACTCCTTCCTCAATGAATTGGACTCAACACCCCCAATTCACCGCCCAAGAATATATCTGACTAGTAAGAATCTTGAAACCTATGCATTGATATCTCTCTGTAAGTGAGTCAAGTGGGTGTAAAGCGGCAAAATCACAGCAGTGAAAAGCAGGTAAACCCCATTATAAAAATCAATTACTTTTAAAAACCCGTGAAACAAAGACAGTGAAAGAGAGAGAAATTCTTACAAAAGTCGTTCAGGGGCTGTGATGCCACCTGGATTGACCATATCTAGACCCACAGCTGATTGAGACATAAGGGTGGACACTCTTGGGGCTGAGAGGTTTGGTGAGGTTGGGTGAGCAAACGCAGACCCTTTAAAGTAATACTGCGTGGTACCCATCCCATGGGTCCCAAATCTCCAGGTTCAAGGGCATCTTCCTACATCGAAAACATGCATGAGAAACCCAGAAGATGGTACACCGTGTGATCGGGAAAGGTTTCTAAAACGCACCTCATTTCTCATCTCCTTGTGCTCGGGTTCGCCATTCCAGCCGCTTTACTAGCAATCTCCCTCCTTGGAGAATCAGCCCCTTTAACCTCCTGTTCCGTACAGGTTGCAATTTGTCCTGAGGATGAACGGGAAGAGGGGGAACCAATGAGAGACTAGCTCTAGGTGTTGGGACAGGCACAGGTCACTCTATTTTCCCCTCAGGAAGAAGAATTAACCACAGGCTCAGCCTGCCCCCCGGGACCAGAATAGGGCTGAAGCAATCCTGCGCTTTTGCGGCCAGCGCCCAAGAAAGCGAGTTGAAAAATGGAGCTCAGGGGCACTGCAATTCACAAACCTGCAGACTTATAAATGATGACTCTCGTCCACAAATATATTGAGGGAAGGCAACGAAGAGGATTTGAAAGCAAGGCAGAATTGCAGGAAACAGATTTCACGAGGGAGATTCGAATCGCCTTTAAAGCACAGGAAAAGCGGCAAAACCTCGAAAATGATGCCCTTGGCCAAAAAGGGCGTATGCGTTTTTTCCTGAATATATTCAGGAAAAAACGCATACGCCCTTTTTGGCCAACCAAGCAACCTGGAAAGGCAAATCAGCGCTACAAAGAAGTCTCGCTTCCCATCGGTCAAAAGGGCCATGCTGAATAAAGTGTCAAAACCAGAAATGCAGGACAGGCCATGGAGAAACGGGAGCCTGTCTACGCTGATGGGCGGGATGTAAATTGCCAACAGCCACTCTGGAGAAGTGCACGGTGTGTCCTGAAACATCTACAAAACTCAGCTTAGGGAGCATAGGGCACATCCACTCATGGGCGTATAAATTGGGAAAACTAAAAATCAGCAAGACAGAGGCACCCCAAAATTTAGGGCTGCTCTGTTGACAAGAACCTCCACTTCGTTACACCTTAAATATCCCAGGAAAGAGAAAAATGGATAAAGAAGTTGTGGTCCTTATGTACAATGGAATATCACTCAGCCATGAAATCAACGTCATAAGGCTAGTAGCAGCATGATGAGTGGATGTAGGTACGACGATTCTAACTGAAATAAGTCACACAGAAAAAGACACTTATCATAAGATATCACTTAGAGAGGGAATGTAAAAACCGCTACCCTTGAACTGAATTACAAAACAGAATAGAGTCACACGTTTAGAAAACACACTATGGCTGCTTAACGGGAAAGGTGAGGTGGGGTGATGCATAAAACAAGGGTTTCAAATTATCTCAGATACCGTTCCATAAACCCAATATGTAATAGACAAGACCTACTCCTTGCTCAATGAATTGGACTCAACACCCCCTATTCACCGCCCAAGAATATATCTGACTAGTAAGAATCTTAAAACCAATGCATTGATATCTCTCTGTAAGTGAGTCAAGTGGGTGTAAAGCGGCAAAATCACAGCAGTGAAAAGCAGGTAAACCCCATTATAAAAATCAATTACTTTTAAAAACCCGTGAAACAAAGACAGTGAAAGAGAGAGAAATTCTTACAAAATTCGATCAGGGGCTGTGATGCTACCTGGATTGACCATATCTAGACCCACAGCTGATTGAGACATAAGGGTGGACACTCTTGGGGCTGAGAGGTTTGGTGAGGTTGGGTGAGCAAACGCAGACCCTTTAAAGTAATACTGCGTGGTACCCATCCCATGGGTCCCAAATCTCCAGGTTCAAGGGCATCTTCCTACATCGAAAACATGCATGAGAAACCCAGAAGATGGTACACCGTGTGATCGGGAAAGGTTTCTAAAACGCACCTCACTTTTCATCTCCTTGTGCTCGGGTTCGCCATTCCAGCCGCTTTACTAGCAATCTCCCTACTTGGAGATTCAGCACCTTTAACCTCCTGTTCTGTACAGGTTGCAATTTGTCCTGAGGATGAACGGGAAGAAGGGGAACCAATGAGAGACTAGCTCTAGGTGTTGGGACAGGCACAGGTCACTCTATTTTCCCATCAGGAAGAAGAATTAACCACAGGCTCAGCCTGCCGCCCGGGACCAGAATAGGGCCTGAAGCACTCCTGCTCTTTTGCGGCCAGCTCCCAAGAAAGCGAGTTGAAAAATGGAGCTCAGGGGCACTGCAATTCACAAACCTGCAGACTTATAAATGATGACTCTCGTCCACGAATATATTGAGGGAAGGCAACGAAGAGGATTTGAAAGCAAGGCAGAATTGCAGGAAACAGATTTCAGGAGGGAGATTCGAATCGCCTTTAAAGCACAGGAAAAGCGGCAAAACCTCGAAAATGATGCCCTTGGCCAAAAAGGGCGTATGCGTTTTTTCCTGAATATATTCAGGAAAAAACGCATACGCCCTTTTTGGCCAACCAAGCAACCTGGAAAGGCAAATCAGCGCTACAAAGAAGTCTCGCTTCCCATCGGTCAAAAGGGCCATGCTGAATAAAGTGTCAAAACCAGAAATGCAGGACAGGCCATGGAGAAACGGGAGCCTGGCTACGCTGATGGGCGGGATGTAAATTGCCAACAGCCACTCTGGAGAAGTGCACGGTGTGTCCTGAAACATCTACAAAACTCAGCTTAGGGAGCATAGGGCACATCCACTCATGGGCCTATAAATTGGGAAAACTAAAAATCAGCAAGACACAGGCACCCCAAAATTTAGGGCTGCTCTGTTGACAAGAACCTCCACTTCGTTACACCTTAAATATCCCAGGAAAGAGAAAAATGGATAAAGAAGTTGTGGTCCTTATGTACAATGGAATATCACTCAGCCATGAAATCAACGTCATAAGGCTAGTAGCAGCATGATGAGTGGATTTAGGTACGACGATTCTAACTGAAATAAGTCACACAGAAAAAGACACTTATCATAAGATATCACTTATAGAGGGAATGTAAAAACCGCTACCCTTGAACTGAATTACAAAACAGAATAGAGTAACAGGTTTAGAAAACACACTATGGCTGCTTAACGGAAAAGGTGAGGTGGGGTGATGCATAAAACAAGGGTTTCAAATTATCTCAGATACCGTTCCATAAACCCAATATGTAATAGACAAGACCTACTCCTTGCTCAATGAATTGGACTCAACACCCCCTATTCACCGCCCAAGAATATATCTGAGTAGTAAGAATCTTAAAACCAATGCATTGATATCTCTCTGTAAGTGAGTCAAGTGGGTGTAAAGCGGCAAAATCACAGCAGTGAAAAGCAGGTAAACCCCATTATAAAAATCAATTACTTTTAAAAACCCGTGAAACAAAGACAGTGAAAGAGAGAGAAATTCTTACAAAATTCGATCAGGGGCTGTGATGCTACCTGGATTGACCATATCTAGACCCACAGCTGATTGAGACATAAAGGTGGACACTCTTGGGGCTGAGAGATTTGGTGAGGTTGGGTGAGCAAACGCAGACCCTTTAAAGTAATACTGCGTGGTACCCATCCCATGGGTCCCAAATTTCCAGGTTCAAGGGCATCTTCCTACATCGAAAACATGCATGAGAAACCCAGAAGATGGTACACCGTGTGATCGGGAAAGGTTTCTAAAACGCACCTCATTTTTCATCTCCTTGTGCTCGGGTTCGCCATTCCAGCCGCTTTACTAGCAATCTCCCTCCTTGGAGATTCAGCACCTTTAACCTCCTGTTCTGTACAGGTTGCAATTTGTCCTGAGGATGAACGGGAAGAGTGGGATCCAATGAGAGACTAGCTCTAGGTGTTGGGACAGGCACAGGTCACTCTATTTTCCCATCAGGAAGAAGAATTAACCACAGGCTCAGCCTGCCGCCCGGGACCACAATAGGGCCTGAAGCAATCCTGCGCTTTTGCGGCCAGCTCCCAAGAAAGCGAGTTGAAAAATGGAGCTCAGGGGCACTGCAATTCACAAACCTGCAGAATTATAAATGATGACTCTCGTCCACGAATATATTGAGGGAAGGCAACGAAGAGGATTTGAAAGCAAGGCAGAATTGCAGGAAACAGATTTCAGGAGGGAGATTCGAATCGCCTTTAAAGCACAGGAAAAGCGGCAAAACCTCGACAATGATGCCCTTGGCCAAAAAGGGCGTATGCGTTTTTTCCTGAATACATTCAGGAAAAAACGCATACGCCCTTTTTGGCCAACCAAGCAACCTGGAAAGGCAAATCAGCGCTACAAAGAAGTCTCGCTTCCCATCGGTCAAAAGGGCCATGCTGAATAAAGTGTCAAAACCAGAAATGCAGGACAGGCCATGAAGAAACGGGAGCCTGGCTACGCTGATGGGCAGGATGTAAATTGCCAACAGCCACTCTGGAGAAGTGCACGGTGTGTCCTGAAACATCTAAAAAACTCAGCTTAGGGAGCATAGGGCACTTCCACTCATGGGCGTATAAATTGGGAAAACTAAAAATCAGCAAGACACAGGCACCCCAAAGTTTAGGGCTGCTCTGTTGACAAGAACCTCCACTTCGTTACACCTTAAATATCCCAGGAAAGAGAAAAATGGATAAAGAAGTTGTGGTCCTTATGTACAATGGAATATCACTCAGCCATGAAATCAACGTCATAAGGCTAGTAGCAGCATGATGAGTGGATTTAGGTACGACGATTCTAAGTGAAATAAGTCACACAGAAAAAGACACTTATCATAAGATATGACTTATAGAGGGAATGTAAAAACCGCTACCCTTGAACTGAATTACAAAACAGAATAGAGTCACACGTTTAGAAAACACACTATGGCTGCTTAACGGGAAAGGTGAAGTGGGGTGATGCATAAAACAAGGGTTTCAAATTATCTCAGATACCGTTCCATAAACCCAATATGTAATAGACAAGACCTACTCCTTGCTCAATGAATTGGACTCAACACCCCCTATTCACCGCCCACGAATATATCTGACTAGTAAGAATCTTAAAACCTATGCATTGATATCTCTCTGTAAGTGAGTCAAGTGGGTGTAAAGCGGCAAAAACACAGGAGTGAAAAGCAGGTAAACCCCATTATAAATATCAATTACTTTTAAAAACCCGTGAAACAAAGACAGTGAAAGAGAGAGAAATTCTTAAAAAGTCGTTCAGGGGCTGTGATGCCACCTGGATTGACCATATCTAGACCCACAGCTGATTGAGACATAAGGGTGGACACTCTTGGGGCTGAGAGGTTTGGTGAGGTTGGGTGAGCAAACGCAGACCCTTTAAAGTAATACTGCGTGGTACCCATCCCATGGGTCCCAAATCTCCAGGTTCAAGGGCATCTTCCTACATCGAAAACATGCATGAGAAACCCAGAAGATGGTACACCGTGTGATCGGGAAAGGTTTCTAAAACGCACCTCATTTCTCATCTCCTTGTGCTCGGGTTCGCCATTCCAACCGCTTTACTAGCAATCTCGTTCCTTGGAGAATCAGCACCTTTAACCTCCTGTTCCGTACAGGTTGCAATTTGTCCTGAGGATGAACGGGAAGAGGGGGAACCAATGAAAGACTAGCTCTAGGTTTTGGGACAGGCACAGGTCACTCTATTTTCCCATCAGGAAGAAGAATTAACCACAGGCTCAGCCTGCCGCCCGGGACCAGAATAGGGCCTGAAGCAATCCTGCGCTTTTGCGGACAGCTCCCAAGAAAGCGAGGTGAAAAATGGAGCTCAGGGGCACTGCAATTCACAAACCTGCAGACTTATAAATGATGACTCTCGTCCACGAATATATTGAGGGAAGGCAACGAAGAGGATTTGAAAGCAAGGCAGAATTGCAGGAAACAGATTTCAGGAGGGAGATTCGAATCACCTTTAAAGCACAGGAAAAGCGGCAAAACCTCGACAATGATGCCCTTGGCCAAAAAGGGCGTATGCGTTTTTTCCTGAATATATTCAGGAAAAAACGCATACGCCCTTTTTGGCCAACCAAGCAACCTGGAAAGGCAAATCAGCGCTACAAAGAAGTCTCGCTTCCCATCGGTCAAAAGGGCCATGCTGAATAAAGTTTCAAAACCAGAAATGCAGGATAGGCCATGAAGAAACGGGAGCCTGGCTACGCTGATGAGCGGGATGTAAATTGCCAACAGCCACTATGGAGAAGTGCACGGTGTGTCCTGAAACATCTAAAAAACTCAGCTTAGGGAGCATAGGGCACTTCCACTCATGGGCGTATAAATTGGGAAAACTAAAAATCTGCAAGACACAGGCACCCCAAAGTTTAGGGCTGCTCTGTTGACAAGAACCTCCACTTGGTTACACCTTAAATATCCCAGGAAAGAGAAAAATGGATAAAGAAGTTGTGGTCCTTATGTACAATGGAATATCACTCAGCCATGAAATCAACGTCATAAGGCTAGTAGCAGCATGATGAGTGGATTTAGGTACAACGATACTAAGTGAAATAAGTCACACAGAAAAAGACACTTATCATAAGATATCACTTATGGAGGGAATGTAAAAACCGCTACCCTTGAACTGAATTACAAAACAGAATAGAGTCACACGTTTAGAAAACACACTATGGCTGCTTAACGGGAAAGGTGAGGTGGGGTGATGCATACAACAAGGGTTTCAAATTATCTCAGATACCGTTCCATAAACCCAATATGTAATAGACAAGCCCTACTCCTTGCTCAATGAATTGGACTCAACACCCCCTATTCACCGCCCAAGAATATATCTGACTAGTAAGAATCTTAAAACCTATGCATTGATATCTCTCTGTAAGTGAGTCAAGTGGATGTAAAGCGGCAAAAACACAGCAGTGAAAAGCAGGTAAACCCCATTATAAAAATCAATTACTTTTAAAAAACCGTGAAACAAAGACAGTGAAAGAGAGAGAAATTCTTACAAAATTCGTTCAGGGGCTGTGATGCCACCTAGATTGACCATATATAGACCCACAGCTGATTGAGACATAAGGGTGGACACTCTTGGGGCTGAGAGGTTTGGTGAGGTTGGGTGAGAAAACGCAGACCCTTTAAAGTAATACTGCGTTGTACCCATCCCATGGGTCCCAAATCTCCAGGTTCAAGGGCATCTTCCTACATCGAAAACATGCATGAGAAACCCAGAAGATGGTACACCGTGTGATCGGGAAAGGTTTCTAAAACGCACCTCATTTCTCATCTCCTTGTGCTCGGGTTCGCCATTCCAGCCGCTTTACTAGCAATCTCCCTCCTTGGAGAATCAGCCCCTTTAACCTCCTGTTCCGAACAGGTTGCAATTTGTCCTGAGGATGAACGGGAAGAGGGGGAACCAATGAGAGACTAGCTCTAGGTGTTGGGACAGGCACAGGTCACTCTATTTTCCCCTCAGGAAGAAGAATTAACCACAGGCTCAGCCTGCCGCCCGGGACCAGAATAGGGCCTGAAGCAATCCTGCGCTTTTGCGGCCAGCGCCCAAGAAAGCGAGTTGAAAAATGGAGCTCAGGGGCACTGCAATTCACAAAGCTGCAGACTTATAAATGATGACTCTCGTCCACAAATATATTGAGGGAAGGCAACGAAGAGGATTTGAAAGCAAGGCAGAATTGTAGGAAACAGATTTCAGGAGGGAGATTCGAATCGCCTTTAAAGCACAGGAAAAGCGGCAAAACCTCGACAATGATGCCCTTGGCCAAAAAGGGCGTATGCGTTTTTTCCTGAATATATTCAGGAAAAAACGCATACGCCCTTTTTGGCCAACCAAGCAACCTGGAAAGGCACATCAGCGCTACGAAGAAGTCTCGCTTCCCATCGGTCAAAAGGGCCATGCTGAATAAAGTGTCAAAACCAGAAATGCAGGACAGGCCATGGAGAAACGGGAGCCTGGCTACGCTGATGGGCGGGATGTAAATTGCCAACAGCCACTCTGGAGAATTGCACGGTGTGTCCTGAAACATCTACAAAACTCAGCTTAGGGAGCATAGGGCACATCCACTCATGGGCCTATAAATTGGGAAAACTAAAAATCAGCAAGACACAGGCACCCCAAAATTTAGGGCTGCTCGGTTGACAAGAACCTCCACTTGGTTACACCTTAAATATCCCAGGAAAGAGAAAAATGGATAAAGAAGTTGTGGTCCTTATGTACAATGGAATATCACTCAGCCATGAAATCAACGTCATAAGGCTAGTAGCAGCATGATGACTGGATTTAGGTACGACGATTCTAAGTGAAATAAGTCACACAGAAAAAGACACTTATCATAAGATATCACTTATAGAGGGAATGTAAAAACCGCTACCCTTGAACTGAATTACAAAACAGAATAGAGTCACACGTTTAGAAAACACACTATGGCTGCTTAACGGGAAAGGTGAGGTGGGGAGATGCATACAACAAGGGTTTCAAATTATCTCAGATACCGTTCCATAAACCCAATATGTAATAGACAAGCCCTACTCCTTCCTCAATGAATTGGACTCAACACCCCCAATTCACCGCCCAAGAATATATCTGACTAGTAAGAATCTTGAAACCTATGCATTGATATCTCTCTGTAAGTGAGTCAAGTGGGTGTAAAGCGGCAAAATCACAGCAGTGAAAAGCAGGTAAACCCCATTATAAAAATCAATTACTTTTAAAAACCCGTGAAACAAAGACAGTGAAAGAGAGAGAAATTCTTACAAAAGTCGTTCAGGGGCTGTGATGCCACCTGGATTGACCATATCTAGACCCACAGCTGATTGAGACATAAGGGTGGACACTCTTGGGGCTGAGAGGTTTGGTGAGGTTGGGTGAGCAAACGCAGACCCTTTAAAGTAATACTGCGTGGTACCCATCCCATGGGTCCCAAATCTCCAGGTTCAAGGGCATCTTCCTACATCGAAAACATGCATGAGAAACCCAGAAGATGGTACACCGTGTGATCGGGAAAGGTTTCTAAAACGCACCTCATTTCTCATCTCCTTGTGCTCGGGTTCGCCATTCCAGCCGCTTTACTTGCAATCTCCCTCCTTGGAGAATCAGCCCCTTTAACCTCCTGTTCCGTACAGGTTGCAATTTGTCCTGAGGATGAACGGGAAGAGGGGGAACCAATGAGAGACTAGCTCTAGGTGTTGGGACAGGCACAGGTCACTCTATTTTCCCCTCAGGAAGAAGAATTAACCACAGGCTCAGCCTGCCGCCCGGGACCAGAATAGGGCCTGAAGCAATCCTGCGCTTTTGCGGCCAGCGCCCAAGAAAGCGAGTTGAAAAATGGAGCTCAGGGGCACTGCAATTCACAAAGCTGCAGACTTATAAATGATGACTCTCGTCCACAAATATATTGAGGGAAGGCAACGAAGAGGATTTGAAAGCAAGGCAGAATTGTAGGAAACAGATTTCAGGAGGGAGATTCGAATCGCCTTTAAAGCACAGGAAAAGCGGCAAAACCTCGACAATGATGCCCTTGGCCAAAAAGGGCGTATGCGTTTTTTCCTGAATATATTCAGGAAAAAACGCATACGCTCTTTTTGGCCAACCAAGCAACCTGGAAAGGCAAATCAGCGCTACGAAGAAGTCTCGCTTCCCATCGGTCAAAAGGGCCATGCTGAATAAAGTGTCAAAACCAGAAATGCAGGACAGGCCATGGAGAAACGGGAGCCTGGCTACGCTGATGGGCGGGATGTAAATTGCCAACAGCCACTCTGGAGAATTGCACGGTGTGTCCTGAAACATCTACAAAACTCAGCTTAGGGAGCATAGGGCACATCCACTCATGGGCCTATAAATTGGGAAAACTAAAAATCAGCAAGACACAGGCACCCCAAAATTTAGGGCTGCTCGGTTGACAAGAACCTCCACTTGGTTACACCTTAAATATCCCAGGAAAGAGAAAAATGGATAAAGAAGTTGTGGTCCTTATGTACAATGGAATATCACTCAGCCATGAAATCAACGTCATAAGGCTAGTAGCAGCATGATGACTGGATTTAGGTACGACGATTCTAAGTGAAATAAGTCACACAGAAAAAGACACTTATCATAAGATATCACTTATGGAGGGAATGTAAAAACCGCTACCCTTGAACTGAATTACAAAACAGAATAGAGTCACACGTTTAGAAAACACACTATGGCTGCTTAACGGGAAAGGTGAGGTGGGGTGATGCATACAACAAGGGTTTCAAATTATCTCAGATACCGTTCCATAAACCCAATATGTAATAGACAAGCCCTACTCCTTGCTCAATGAATTGGACTCAACACCCCCTATTCACCGCTCAAGAATATATCTGACTAGTAAGAATCTTAAAACCTATGCATTGATATCTCTCTGTAAGTGAGTCAAGTGGATGTAAAGCGGCAAAAACACAGCAGTGAAAAGCAGGTAAACCCCATTATAAAAATCAATTACTTTTAAAAACCCGTGAAACAAAGACAGTGAAAGAGAGAGAAATTCTTACAAAATTCGATCAGGGGCTGTGATGCTCCCTGGATTGACCATATCTAGACACACAGCTGATTGAGACATAAGGGTGGACACTCTTGGGGCTGAGAGGTTTGGTGAGGTTGGGTGAGCAAACGCAGACCCTTTAAAGTAATACTGCGTGGTACCCATCCCATGGGTCCCAAATCTCCAGGTTCAAGGGCATCTTCCTACATCGAAAACATGCATGAGAAACCCAGAAGATGGTACACCGTGTGATCGGGAAAGGTTTCTAAAACGCACCTCATTTCTCATCTCCTTGTGCTCGGGTTCGCCATTCCAGCCGCTTTACTAGCAATCTCCCTCCTTGTAGAATCAGCACCTTTAACCTCCTGTTCCGTACAGGTTGCAATTTGTCCTGAGGATGAACGGGAAGAGTGGGATCCAATGAGAGACTAGCTCTAGGTGTTGGAACAGGCACAGGTCACTCTATTTTCCCATCAGGAAGAAGAATTAACCACAGGCTCAGCCTGCCGCCCGGGACCACAATAGTGCCTGAAGCAATCCTGCGCTTTTGCGGCCAGCTCCCAAGAAAGCGAGTTGAAAAATGGAGCTCAGGAGCACTGCAATTCACAAACCTGCAGACTTATAAATGATGACTCTCGTCCACAAATATATTGATGGAAGGAAACGAAGAGGATTTGAAAGCAAGGCAGAATTGCAGGAAACATATTTCAGGAGGGAGATTCGAATCGCCTTTAAAGCACAGGAAAAGCGGCAAAACCTCGACATTGATGCCCTTGGCCAAAAAGGGCGTATGCGTTTTTTCCTGAATATATTCAGGAAAAAACGCATACGCCCTTTTTGGCCAACCAAGCAACCTGGAAAGGCAAATCAGCGCTACAAAGAAGTCTCGCTTCCCATCGGTCAAAAGGGCCATGCTGAATAAAGTGTCAAAACCAGAAATGCAGGACAGGCCATGGAGAAACGGGAGCCTGGCTACGCTGATGGGCGGGATGTAAATTGCCAACAGCCACTCTGGAGAAGTGCACGGTGTGTCCTGAAACATCTACAAAACTCAGCTTAGGGAGCATAGGGCACATCCACTCATGGGCCTATAAATTGGGAAAACTAAAAATCAGCAAGACACAGGCACCCCAAAATTTAGGGCTGCTCTGTTGACAAGAACCTCCACTTCGTTACACCTTAAATATCCCAGGAAAGAGAAAAATGGATAAAGAAGTTGTGGTCCTTATCTACAATGGAATATCACTCAGCCATGAAATCAACGTCATAAGGCTAGTAGCAGCATGATGAGTGGATTTAGGTACGACGATTCTAACTGAAATAAGTCACACAGAAAAAGACACTTATCATAAGATATCACTTATAGAGGGAATGTAAAAACCGCTACCCTTGAACTGAATTACAAAACAGAATAGAGTAACAGGTTTAGAAAACACACTATGGCTGCTTAACGGAAAAGGTGAGGTGGGGTGATGCATAAAACAAGGGTTTCAAATTATCTCAGATACCGTTCCATAAACCCAATATGTAATAGACAAGACCTACTCCTTGCTCAATGAATTGGACTCAACACCCCCTATTCACCGCCCAAGAATATATCTGAGTAGTAAGAATCTTAAAACCAATGCATTGATATCTCTCTGTAAGTGAGTCAAGTGGGTGTAAAGCGGCAAAATCACAGCAGTGAAAAGCAGGTAAACCCCATTATAAAAATCAATTACTTTTAAAAACCCGTGAAACAAAGACAGTGAAAGAGAGAGAAATTCTTACAAAATTCGATCAGGGGCTGTGATGCTACCTGGATTGACCATATCTAGACCCACAGCTGATTGAGACATAAAGGTGGACACTCTTGGGGCTGAGAGATTTGGTGAGGTTGGGTGAGCAAACGCAGACCCTTTAAAGTAATACTGCGTGGTACCCATCCCATGGGTCCCAAATCTCCAGGTTCAAGGGCATCTTCCTACATCGAAAACATGCATGAGAAACCCAGAAGATGGTACACCGTGTGATCGGGAAAGGTTTCTAAAACGCACCTCATTTTTCATCTCCTTGTGCTCGGGTTCGCCATTCCAGCCGCTTTACTAGCAATCTCCCTCCTTGGAGATTCAGCACCTTTAACCTCCTGTTCTGTACAGGTTGCAATTTGTCCTGAGGATGAACGGGAAGAGTGGGATCCAATGAGAGACTAGCTCTAGGTGTTGGGACAGGCACAGGTCACTCTATTTTCCCATCAGGAAGAAGAATTAACCACAGGCTCAGCCTGCCGCCCGGGACCACAATAGGGCCTGAAGCAATCCTGCGCTTTTGCGGCCAGCTCCCAAGAAAGCGAGTTGAAAAATGGAGCTCAGGGGCACTGCAATTCACAAACCTGCAGAATTATAAATGATGACTCTCGTCCACGAATATATTGAGGGAAGGCAACGAAGAGGATTTGAAAGCAAGGCAGAATTGCAGGAAACAGATTTCAGGAGGGAGATTCGAATCGCCTTTAAAGCACAGGAAAAGCGGCAAAACCTCGACAATGATGCCCTTGGCCAAAAAGGGCGTATGCGTTTTTTCCTGAATATATTCAGGAAAAAACGCATACGCCCTTTTTGGCCAACCAAGCAACCTGGAAAGGCAAATCAGCGCTACAAAGAAGTCTCGCTTCCCATCGGTCAAAAGGGCCATGCTGAATAAAGTGTCAAAACCAGAAATGCAGGACAGGCCATGAAGAAACGGGAGCCTGGCTACGCTGATGGGCAGGATGTAAATTGCCAACAGCCACTCTGGAGAAGTGCACGGTGTGTCCTGAAACATCTAAAAAACTCAGCTTAGGGAGCATAGGGCACTTCCACTCATGGGCGTATAAATTGGGAAAACTAAAAATCAGCAAGACACAGGCACCCCAAAGTTTAGGGCTGCTCTGTTGACAAGAACCTCCACTTCGTTACACCTTAAATATCCCAGGAAAGAGAAAAATGGATAAAGAAGTTGTGGTCCTTATGTACAATGGAATATCACTCAGCCATGAAATCAACGTCATAAGGCTAGTAGCAGCATGATGAGTGGATTTAGGTACGACGATTCTAAGTGAAATAAGTCACACAGAAAAAGACACTTATCATAAGATATGACTTATAGAGGGAATGTAAAAACCGCTACCCTTGAACTGAATTACAAAACAGAATAGAGTCACACGTTTAGAAAACACACTATGGCTGCTTAACGGGAAAGGTGAAGTGGGGTGATGCATAAAACAAGGGTTTCAAATTATCTCAGATACCGTTCCATAAACCCAATATGTAATAGACAAGACCTACTCCTTGCTCAATGAATTGGACTCAACACCCCCTATTCACCGCCCACGAATATATCTGACTAGTAAGAATCTTAAAACCTATGCATTGATATCTCTCTGTAAGTGAGTCAAGTGGGTGTAAAGCGGCAAAAACACAGGAGTGAAAAGCAGGTAAACCCCATTATAAATATCAATTACTTTTAAAAACCCGTGAAACAAAGACAGTGAAAGAGAGAGAAATTCTTAAAAAGTCGTTCAGGGGCTGTGATGCCACCTGGATTGACCATATCTAGACCCACAGCTGATTGAGACATAAGGGTGGACACTCTTGGGGCTGAGAGGTTTGGTGAGGTTGGGTGAGCAAACGCAGACCCTTTAAAGTAATACTGCGTGGTACCCATCCCATGGGTCCCAAATCTCCAGGTTCAAGGGCATCTTCCTACATCGAAAACATGCATGAGAAACCCAGAAGATGGTACACCGTGTGATCGGGAAAGGTTTCTAAAACGCACCTCATTTCTCATCTCCTTGTGCTCGGGTTCGCCATTCCAACCGCTTTACTAGCAATCTCGTTCCTTGGAGAATCAGCACCTTTAACCTCCTGTTCCGTACAGGTTGCAATTTGTCCTGAGGATGAACGGGAAGAGGGGGAACCAATGAAAGACTAGCTCTAGGTTTTGGGACAGGCACAGGTCACTCTATTTTCCCATCAGGAAGAAGAATTAACCACAGGCTCAGCCTGCCGCCCGGGACCAGAATAGGGCCTGAAGCAATCCTGCGCTTTTGCGGACAGCTCCCAAGAAAGCGAGGTGAAAAATGGAGCTCAGGGGCACTGCAATTCACAAACCTGCAGACTTATAAATGATGACTCTCGTCCACGAATATATTGAGGGAAGGCAACGAAGAGGATTTGAAAGCAAGGCAGAATTGCAGGAAACAGATTTCAGGAGGGAGATTCGAATCACCTTTAAAGCACAGGAAAAGCGGCAAAACCTCGACAATGATGCCCTTGGCCAAAAAGGGCGTATGCGTTTTTTCCTGAATATATTCAGGAAAAAACGCATACGCCCTTTTTGGCCAACCAAGCAACCTGGAAAGGCAAATCAGCGCTACAAAGAAGTCTCGCTTCCCATCGGTCAAAAGGGCCATGCTGAATAAAGTTTCAAAACCAGAAATGCAGGATAGGCCATGAAGAAACGGGAGCCTGGCTACGCTGATGAGCGGGATGTAAATTGCCAACAGCCACTATGGAGAAGTGCACGGTGTGTCCTGAAACATCTAAAAAACTCAGCTTAGGGAGCATAGGGCACTTCCACTCATGGGCGTATAAATTGGGAAAACTAAAAATCTGCAAGACACAGGCACCCCAAAGTTTAGGGCTGCTCTGTTGACAAGAACCTCCACTTGGTTACACCTTAAATATCCCAGGAAAGAGAAAAATGGATAAAGAAGTTGTGGTCCTTATGTACAATGGAATATCACTCAGCCATGAAATCAACGTCATAAGGCTAGTAGCAGCATGATGAGTGGATTTAGGTACAACGATACTAAGTGAAATAAGTCACACAGAAAAAGACACTTATCATAAGATATCACTTATGGAGGGAATGTAAAAACCGCTACCCTTGAACTGAATTACAAAACAGAATAGAGTCACACGTTTAGAAAACACACTATGGCTGCTTAACGGGAAAGGTGAGGTGGGGTGATGCATACAACAAGGGTTTCAAATTATCTCAGATACCGTTCCATAAACCCAATATGTAATAGACAAGCCCTACTCCTTGCTCAATGAATTGGACTCAACACCCCCTATTCACCGCCCAAGAATATATCTGACTAGTAAGAATCTTAAAACCTATGCATTGATATCTCTCTGTAAGTGAGTCAAGTGGATGTAAAGCGGCAAAAACACAGCAGTGAAAAGCAGGTAAACCCCATTATAAAAATCAATTACTTTTAAAAAACCGTGAAACAAAGACAGTGAAAGAGAGAGAAATTCTTACAAAATTCGTTCAGGGGCTGTGATGCCACCTAGATTGACCATATATAGACCCACAGCTGATTGAGACATAAGGGTGGACACTCTTGGGGCTGAGAGGTTTGGTGAGGTTGGGTGAGAAAACGCAGACCCTTTAAAGTAATACTGCGTTGTACCCATCCCATGGGTCCCAAATCTCCAGGTTCAAGGGCATCTTCCTACATCGAAAACATGCATGAGAAACCCAGAAGATGGTACACCGTGTGATCGGGAAAGGTTTCTAAAACGCACCTCATTTCTCATCTCCTTGTGCTCGGGTTCGCCATTCCAGCCGCTTTACTAGCAATCTCCCTCCTTGGAGAATCAGCCCCTTTAACCTCCTGTTCCGAACAGGTTGCAATTTGTCCTGAGGATGAACGGGAAGAGGGGGAACCAATGAGAGACTAGCTCTAGGTGTTGGGACAGGCACAGGTCACTCTATTTTCCCCTCAGGAAGAAGAATTAACCACAGGCTCAGCCTGCCGCCCGGGACCAGAATAGGGCCTGAAGCAATCCTGCGCTTTTGCGGCCAGCGCCCAAGAAAGCGAGTTGAAAAATGGAGCTCAGGGGCACTGCAATTCACAAAGCTGCAGACTTATAAATGATGACTCTCGTCCACAAATATATTGAGGGAAGGCAACGAAGAGGATTTGAAAGCAAGGCAGAATTGTAGGAAACAGATTTCAGGAGGGAGATTCGAATCGCCTTTAAAGCACAGGAAAAGCGGCAAAACCTCGACAATGATGCCCTTGGCCAAAAAGGGCGTATGCGTTTTTTCCTGAATATATTCAGGAAAAAACGCATACGCCCTTTTTGGCCAACCAAGCAACCTGGAAAGGCACATCAGCGCTACGAAGAAGTCTCGCTTCCCATCGGTCAAAAGGGCCATGCTGAATAAAGTGTCAAAACCAGAAATGCAGGACAGGCCATGGAGAAACGGGAGCCTGGCTACGCTGATGGGCGGGATGTAAATTGCCAACAGCCACTCTGGAGAATTGCACGGTGTGTCCTGAAACATCTACAAAACTCAGCTTAGGGAGCATAGGGCACATCCACTCATGGGCCTATAAATTGGGAAAACTAAAAATCAGCAAGACACAGGCACCCCAAAATTTAGGGCTGCTCGGTTGACAAGAACCTCCACTTGGTTACACCTTAAATATCCCAGGAAAGAGAAAAATGGATAAAGAAGTTGTGGTCCTTATGTACAATGGAATATCACTCAGCCATGAAATCAACGTCATAAGGCTAGTAGCAGCATGATGACTGGATTTAGGTACGACGATTCTAAGTGAAATAAGTCACACAGAAAAAGACACTTATCATAAGATATCACTTATAGAGGGAATGTAAAAACCGCTACCCTTGAACTGAATTACAAAACAGAATAGAGTCACACGTTTAGAAAACACACTATGGCTGCTTAACGGGAAAGGTGAGGTGGGGAGATGCATACAACAAGGGTTTCAAATTATCTCAGATACCGTTCCATAAACCCAATATGTAATAGACAAGCCCTACTCCTTCCTCAATGAATTGGACTCAACACCCCCAATTCACCGCCCAAGAATATATCTGACTAGTAAGAATCTTGAAACCTATGCATTGATATCTCTCTGTAAGTGAGTCAAGTGGGTGTAAAGCGGCAAAATCACAGCAGTGAAAAGCAGGTAAACCCCATTATAAAAATCAATTACTTTTAAAAACCCGTGAAACAAAGACAGTGAAAGAGAGAGAAATTCTTACAAAAGTCGTTCAGGGGCTGTGATGCCACCTGGATTGACCATATCTAGACCCACAGCTGATTGAGACATAAGGGTGGACACTCTTGGGGCTGAGAGGTTTGGTGAGGTTGGGTGAGCAAACGCAGACCCTTTAAAGTAATACTGCGTGGTACCCATCCCATGGGTCCCAAATCTCCAGGTTCAAGGGCATCTTCCTACATCGAAAACATGCATGAGAAACCCAGAAGATGGTACACCGTGTGATCGGGAAAGGTTTCTAAAACGCACCTCATTTCTCATCTCCTTGTGCTCGGGTTCGCCATTCCAGCCGCTTTACTAGCAATCTCCCTCCTTGGAGAATCAGCCCCTTTAACCTCCTGTTCCGTACAGGTTGCAATTTGTCCTGAGGATGAACGGGAAGAGGGGGAACCAATGAGAGACTAGCTCTAGGTGTTGGGACAGGCACAGGTCACTCTATTTTCCCCTCAGGAAGAAGAATTAACCACAGGCTCAGCCTGCCGCCCGGGACCAGAATAGGGCCTGAAGCAATCCTGCGCTTTTGCGGCCAGCGCCCAAGAAAGCGAGTTGAAAAATGGAGCTCAGGGGCACTGCAATTCACAAAGCTGCAGACTTATAAATGATGACTCTCGTCCACAAATATATTGAGGGAAGGCAACGAAGAGGATTTGAAAGCAAGGCAGAATTGTAGGAAACAGATTTCAGGAGGGAGATTCGAATCGCCTTTAAAGCACAGGAATAGCGGCAAAACCTCGACAATGATGCCCTTGGCCAAAAAGGGCGTATGCGTTTTTTCCTGAATATATTCAGGAAAAAACGCATACGCCCTTTTTGGCCAACCAAGCAACCTGGAAAGGCAAATCAGCGCTACGAAGAAGTCTCGCTTCCCATCGGTCAAAAGGGCCATGCTGAATAAAGTGTCAAAACCAGAAATGCAGGACAGGCCATGGAGAAACGGGAGCCTGGCTACGCTGATGGGCGGGATGTAAATTGCCAACAGCCACTCTGGAGAATTGCACGGTGTGTCCTGAAACATCTACAAAACTCAGCTTAGGGAGCATAGGGCACATCCACTCATGGGCCTATAAATTGGGAAAACTAAAAATCAGCAAGACACAGGCACCCCAAAATTTAGGGCTGCTCGGTTGACAAGAACCTCCACTTGGTTACACCTTAAATATCCCAGGAAAGAGAAAAATGGATAAAGAAGTTGTGGTCCTTATGTACAATGGAATATCACTCAGCCATGAAATCAACGTCATAAGGCTAGTAGCAGCATGATGACTGGATTTAGGTACGACGATTCTAAGTGAAATAAGTCACACAGAAAAAGACACTTATCATAAGATATCACTTATGGAGGGAATGTAAAAACCGCTACCCTTGAACTGAATTACAAAACAGAATAGAGTCACACGTTTAGAAAACACACTATGGCTGCTTAACGGGAAAGGTGAGGTGGGGTGATGCATACAACAAGGGTTTCAAATTATCTCAGATACCGTTCCATAAACCCAATATGTAATAGACAAGCCCTACTCCTTGCTCAATGAATTGGACTCAACACCCCCTATTCACCGCTCAAGAATATATCTGACTAGTAAGAATCTTAAAACCTATGCATTGATATCTCTCTGTAAGTGAGTCAAGTGGATGTAAAGCGGCAAAAACACAGCAGTGAAAAGCAGGTAAACCCCATTATAAAAATCAATTACTTTTAAAAACCCGTGAAACAAAGACAGTGAAAGAGAGAGAAATTCTTACAAAATTCGATCAGGGGCTGTGATGCTACCTGGATTGACCATATCTAGACACACAGCTGATTGAGACATAAGGGTGGACACTCTTGGGGCTGAGAGGTTTGGTGAGGTTGGGTGAGCAAACGCAGACCCTTTAAAGTAATACTGCGTGGTACCCATCCCATGGGTCCCAAATCTCCAGGTTCAAGGGCATCTTCCTACATCGAAAACATGCATGAGAAACCCAGAAGATGGTACACCGTGTGATCGGGAAAGGTTTCTAAAACGCACCTCATTTCTCATCTCCTTGTGCTCGGGTTCGCCATTCCAGCCGCTTTACTAGCAATCTCCCTCCTTGTAGAATCAGCACCTTTAACCTCCTGTTCCGTACAGGTTGCAATTTGTCCTGAGGATGAACGGGAAGAGTGGGATCCAATGAGAGACTAGCTCTAGGTGTTGGAACAGGCACAGGTCACTCTATTTTCCCATCAGGAAGAAGAATTAACCACAGGCTCAGCCTGCCGCCCGGGACCACAATAGTGCCTGAAGCAATCCTGCGCTTTTGCGGCCAGCTCCCAAGAAAGCGAGTTGAAAAATGGAGCTCAGGAGCACTGCAATTCACAAACCTGCAGACTTATAAATGATGACTCTCGTCCACAAATATATTGATGGAAGGAAACGAAGAGGATTTGAAAGCAAGGCAGAATTGCAGGAAACATATTTCAGGAGGGAGATTCGAATCGCCTTTAAAGCACAGGAAAAGCGGCAAAACCTCGACATTGATGCCCTTGGCCAAAAAGGGCGTATGCGTTTTTTCCTGAATATATTCAGGAAAAAACGCATACGCCCTTTTTGGCCAACCAAGCAACCTGGAAAGGCAAATCAGCGCTACAAAGAAGTCTCGCTTCCCATCGGTCAAAAGGGCCATGCTGAATAAAGTGTCAAAACCAGAAAGGCAGGATAGGCCATGGAGAAACGGGAGCCTGGCTACGCTGATGGGCGGGATGTAAATTGCCAACAGCCACTCTGGAGAAGTGCACGGTGTGTCCTGAAACATCTACAAAACTCAGCTTAGGGAGCATAGGGCACATCCACTCATGGGCGTATAAATTGGGAAAACTAAAAATCAGCAAGACACAGGCACCCCAAAATTTAGGGCTGCTCTGTTGACAAGAACCTCCACTTCGTTACACCTTAAATATCCCAGGAAAGAGAAAAATGGATAAAGAAGTTGTGGTCCTTATGTACAATGGAATATCACTCAGCCATGAAATCAACGTCATAAGGCTAGTAGCAGCATGATGAGTGGATTTAGGTACGACGATTCTAAGTGAAATAAGTCACACAGAAAAAGACACTTATCATAAGATATCACTTATAGAGGGAATGTAAAAACCGCTACCCTTGAACTGAATTACAAAACAGAATAGAGTCACACGTTTAGAAAACACACTACGGCTGCTTAACGGGAAAGGTGAGGTGGGGTGATGCATACAACAAGGGTTTCAAATTATCTCAGATACCGTTCCATAAACCCAATATGTAATAGACAAGACCTACTCCTTGCTCAAGGAATTGGACTCAGCACCCCCTATTCACCGCCCAAGAATATATCTGACTAGTAAGAATCTTAAAACCTATGCATTGATATCTCTCTGTAAGTGAGTCAAGTGGGTGTAAAGCGGCAAAATCACAGCAGTGAAAAGCAGGTAAACCCCATTATAAAAATCAATTACTTTTAAAAACCCGTGAAACAAAGACAGTGAAAGAGAGAGAAATTCTTACAAAATTCGTTCAGGGGCTGTGATGCCACCTGGATTGACCATATCTAGACCCACAGCTGATTGAGACATAAGGGTGGACACTCTTGGGGCTGAGAGGTTTGGTGAGGTTGGGTGAGCAAACGCAGACCCTTTAAAGTAATACTGCGTGGTACCCATCCCATGGGTCCCAAATCTCCAGGTTCAAGGGCATCTTCCTACATCGAAAACATGCATGAGAAACCCAGAAGATGGTACACCGTGTGATCGGGAAAGGTTTCTAAATCGCACCTCATTTCTCATCTCCTTGTGCTTGGGTTCGCCATTCCAGCCGCTTTACTAGCAATCTCCCTCCTTGGAGAATCAGCACCTTTAACCTCCTGTTCCGTACAGGTTGCAATTTGTCCTGAGGATGAACGGGAAGAGGGGGAACCAATGAGAGACTAGCTCTAGGTGTTGGGACAGTCACAGGTCACTCTATTTTCCCCTCAGGAAGAAGAATTAACCACAGGCTCAGCCTGCCGCCCGGGACCAGAATAGAGCCTGAAGCAATCCTGCGCTTTTGCGGCCAGCGCCCAAGAAAGCGAGTTGAAAAATGGAGCTCAGGGGCACTGCAATTCACAAACCTGCAGACTTATAAATGATGACTCTCGTCCACAAATATATTGAGGGAAGGCAACGAAGAGGATTTGAAAGCAAGGCAGAATTGTAGGAAACAGATTTGAGGAGGGAGATTCGAATCGCCTTTAAAGCACAGGAAAAGCGGCAAAACCTCGACATTGATGCCCTTGGCCAAAAAGGGCGTATGCGTTTTTTCCTGAATATATTCAGGAAAAAACGCATACGCCCTTTTTGGCCAACCAAGCAACCTGGAAAGGCAAATCAGCGCTACAAAGAAGTCTCGCTTCCCATCGGTCAAAAGGGCCATGCTGAATAAAGTGTCAAAACCAGAAAGGCAGGACAGGCCATGGAGAAACGGGAGCCTGGCTACGCTGATGGGCGGGATGTAAATTGCCAACAGCCACTCTGGAGAAGTGCACGGTGTGTCCTGAAACATCTACAAAACTCAGCTTAGGGAGCATAGGGCACATCCACTCATGGGCGTATAAATTGGGAAAACTAAAAATCAGCAAGACATAGGCACCCCAAAATTTAGGGCTGCTCTGTTGACAAGAACCTCCACTTCGTTACACCTTAAATATCCCAGGAAAGAGAAAAATGGATAAAGAAGTTGTGGTCCTTATGTACAATGGAATATCACTCAGCCATGAAATCAACGTCATAAGGCTAGTAGCAGCATGATGAGTGGATTTAGGTACGACGATTCTAAGTGAAATAAGTCACACAGAAAAAGACACTTATCATAAGATATCACTTATAGAGGGAATGTAAAAACCGCTACCCTTGAACTGAATTACAAAACAGAATAGAGTCACACGTTTAGAAAACACACTACGGCTGCTTAACGGGAAAGGTGAGGTGGGGTGATGCATAAAACAAGGGTTTCAAATTATCTCAGATACCGTTCCATAAACCCAATATGTAATAGACAAGCCCTACTCCTTGCTCAATGAATTGGACTCAACACCCCCTATTCACCGCCCAAGAATATATCTGACTAGTAAGAATCTTCAAACCTATGCATTGATATCTCTCTGTAAGTGAGTCAAGTGGGTGTAAAGCGGCAAAATCACAGCAGTGAAAAGCAGGTAAACCCCATTATAAAAATCAATTACTTTTAAAAACCCGTGAAACAAAGACAGTGAAAGAGAGAGAAATTCTTACAAAATTCGTTCAGGGGCTGTGATACCACCTGGATTGACCATATATAGACCCACAGCTGATTGAGACATAAGGGTGGACACTCTTGGGGCTGAGAGGTTTGGTGAGGTTTGGTGAGAAAACGCAGACCCTTTAAAGTAATACTGCGTGGTACCCATCCCATGGGTCCCAAATCTCCAGGTTCAAGGGCATCTTCCTACATCGAAAACATGCATGAGAAACCCAGAAGATGGTACACCGTGTGATCGGGAAAGGTTTCTAAATCGCACCTTATTTCTCATCTCCTTGTGCTCGGGTTCGCCATTCCAGCCGCTTTACTAGCAATCTCCCTCCTTGGAGAATCAGCACCTTTAACCTCCTGTTCCGTACAGGTTGCAATTTGTCCTGAGGATGAACGGGAAGAGGGGGAACCAATGAGAGACTAGCTCTAGGTGTTGGGACAGGCACAGGTCACTCTATTTTCCCCTCAGGAAGAAGAATTAACCACAGGCTCAGCCTGCCGCCCGGGACCAGAATAGGGCCTGAAGCAATCCTGCGCTTTTGCGGCCAGCGCCCAAGAAAGCGAGTTGAAAAATGGAGCTCAGGGGCACTGCAATTCACAAACCTGCAGACTTATAAATGATGACTCTCGTCCACAAATATATTGAGGGAAGGCAACGAAGAGGATTTGAAAGCAAGGCAGAATTGTAGGAAACAGATTTGAGGAGGGAGATTCGAATCGCCTTTAAAGCACAGGAAAAGCGGCAAAACCTCGACAATGATGCTCTTGGCCAAAAAGGGCGTATGCGTTTTTTCCTGAATATATTCAGGAAAAAACGCATACGCCCTTTTTGGCCAAACAAGCAACCTGGAAAGGCAAATCAGCGCTACAAAGAAGTCTCGCTTCCCATCGGTCAAAAGGGCCATGCTGAATAAAGTGTCAGAACCAGAAATGCAGGACAGGCCATGGAGAAACGGGAGCCTGGCTACGCTGATGGGCGGGATGTAAATTGCCAACAGCCACTCTGGAGAAGTGCACGGTGTGTCCTGAAACATCTACAAAACTCAGCTTAGGGAGCATAGGGCACATCCACTCATGGGCGTATAAATTGGGAAAACTAAAAATCAGCAAGACACAGGCACCCCAAAATTTAGGGCTGCTCTGTTGACAAGAACCTCCACTTCGTTACACCTTAAATATCCCAGGAAAGAGAAAAATGGATAAAGAAGTTGTGGTCCTTATGTACAATGGAATATCACTCAGCCATGAAATCAACGTCATAAGGCTAGTAGCAGCATGATGAGTGGATTTAGGTACGACGATTCTAAGTGAAATAAGTCACACAGAAAAAGACACTTATCATAAGATATCACTTATAGAGGGAATGTAAAAACCGCTACCCTTGAACTGAATTACAAAACAGAATAGAGTCACACGTTTAGAAAACACACTACGGCTGCTTAACGGGAAAGGTGAGGTGGGGTGATGCATACAACAAGGGTTTCAAATTATCTCAGATACCGTTCCATAAACCCAATATGTAATAGACAAGCCCTACTCCTTGCTCAATGAATTGGACTCAACACCCCCAATTCACCGCCCAAGAATATATCTGACTAGTAAGAATCTTGAAACCTATGCATTGATATCTCTCTGTAAGTGAGTCAAGTGGGTGTAAAGCGGCAAAATCACAGCAGTGAAAAGCAGGTAAACCCCATTATAAAAATCAATTACTTTTAAAAACCCGTGAAACAAAGACAGTGAAAGAGAGAGAAATTCTTACAAAAGTCGTTCAGGGGCTGTGATGCCACCTGGATTGACCATATCTAGACCCACAGCTGATTGAGACATAAGGGTGGACACTCTTGGGGCTGAGAGGTTTGGTGAGGTTGGGTGAGCAAACGCAGACCCTTTAAAGTAATACTGCGTGGTACCCATCCCATGGGTCCCAAATCTCCAGGTTCAAGGGCATCTTCCTACATCGAAAACATGCATGAGAAACCCAGAAGATGGTACACCGTGTGATCGGGAAAGGTTTCTAAAACGCACCTCATTTCTCATCTCCTTGTGCTCGGGTTCGCCATTCCAGCCGCTTTACTAGCAATCTCCCTCCTTGGAGAATCAGCCCCTTTAACCTCCTGTTCCGTACAGGTTGCAATTTGTCCTGAGGATGAACGGGAAGAGGGGGAACCAATGAGAGACTAGCTCTAGGTGTTGGGACAGGCACAGGTCACTCTATTTTCCCCTCAGGAAGAAGAATTAACCACAGGCTCAGCCTGCCGCCCGGGACCAGAATAGGGCCTGAAGCAATCCTGCGCTTTTGCGGCCAGCGCCCAAGAAAGCGAGTTGAAAAATGGAGCTCAGGGGCACTGCAATTCACAAACCTGCAGACTTATAAATGATGACTCTCGTCCACAAATATATTGAGGGAAGGCAACGAAGAGGATTTGAAAGCAAGGCAGAATTGTAGGAAACAGATTTGAGGAGGGAGATTCGAATCGCCTTTAAAGCACAGGAAAAGCGGCAAAACCTCGACATTGATGCCCTTGGCCAAAAAGGGCGTATGCGTTTTTTCCTGAATATATTCAGGAAAAAACGCATACGCCCTTTTTGGCCAACCAAGCAACCTGGAAAGGCAAATCAGCGCTACAAAGAAGTCTCGCTTCCCATCGGTCAAAAGGGCCATGCTGAATAAAGTGTCAAAACCAGAAAGGCAGGACAGGCCATGGAGAAACGGGAGCCTGGCTACGCTGATGGGCGGGATGTAAATTGCCAACAGCCACTCTGGAGAAGTGCACGGTGTGTCCTGAAACATCTACAAAACTCAGCTTAGGGAGCATAGGGCACATCCACTCATGGGCGTATAAATTGGGAAAACTAAAAATCAGCAAGACATAGGCACCCCAAAATTTAGGGCTGCTCTGTTGACAAGAACCTCCACTTCGTTACACCTTAAATATCCCAGGAAAGAGAAAAATGGATAAAGAAGTTGTGGTCCTTATGTACAATGGAATATCACTCAGCCATGAAATCAACGTCATAAGGCTAGTAGCAGCATGATGAGTGGATTTAGGTACGACGATTCTAAGTGAAATAAGTCACACAGAAAAAGACACTTATCATAAGATATCACTTATAGAGGGAATGTAAAAACCGCTACCCTTGAACTGAATTACAAAACAGAATAGAGTCACACGTTTAGAAAACACACTACGGCTGCTTAACGGGAAAGGTGAGGTGGGGTGATGCATAAAACAAGGGTTTCAAATTATCTCAGATACCGTTCCATAAACCCAATATGTAATAGACAAGCCCTACTCCTTGCTCAATGAATTGGACTCAACACCCCCTATTCACCGCCCAAGAATATATCTGACTAGTAAGAATCTTCAAACCTATGCATTGATATCTCTCTGTAAGTGAGTCAAGTGGGTGTAAAGCGGCAAAATCACAGCAGTGAAAAGCAGGTAAACCCCATTATAAAAATCAATTACTTTTAAAAACCCGTGAAACAAAGACAGTGAAAGAGAGAGAAATTCTTACAAAATTCGTTCAGGGGCTGTGATACCACCTGGATTGACCATATATAGACCCACAGCTGATTGAGACATAAGGGTGGACACTCTTGGGGCTGAGAGGTTTGGTGAGGTTTGGTGAGAAAACGCAGACCCTTTAAAGTAATACTGCGTGGTACCCATCCCATGGGTCCCAAATCTCCAGGTTCAAGGGCATCTTCCTACATCGAAAACATGCATGAGAAACCCAGAAGATGGTACACCGTGTGATCGGGAAAGGTTTCTAAATCGCACCTTATTTCTCATCTCCTTGTGCTCGGGTTCGCCATTCCAGCCGCTTTACTAGCAATCTCCCTCCTTGGAGAATCAGCACCTTTAACCTCCTGTTCCGTACAGGTTGCAATTTGTCCTGAGGATGAACGGGAAGAGGGGGAACCAATGAGAGACTAGCTCTAGGTGTTGGGACAGGCACAGGTCACTCTATTTTCCCCTCAGGAAGAAGAATTAACCACAGGCTCAGCCTGCCGCCCGGGACCAGAATAGGGCCTGAAGCAATCCTGCGCTTTTGCGGCCAGCGCCCAAGAAAGCGAGTTGAAAAATGGAGCTCAGGGGCACTGCAATTCACAAACCTGCAGACTTATAAATGATGACTCTCGTCCACAAATATATTGAGGGAAGGCAACGAAGAGGATTTGAAAGCAAGGCAGAATTGTAGGAAACAGATTTGAGGAGGGAGATTCGAATCGCCTTTAAAGCACAGGAAAAGCGGCAAAACCTCGACAATGATGCTCTTGGCCAAAAAGGGCGTATGCGTTTTTTCCTGAATATATTCAGGAAAAAACGCATACGCCCTTTTTGGCCAAACAAGCAACCTGGAAAGGCAAATCAGCGCTACAAAGAAGTCTCGCTTCCCATCGGTCAAAAGGGCCATGCTGAATAAAGTGTCAGAACCAGAAATGCAGGACAGGCCATGGAGAAACGGGAGCCTGGCTACGCTGATGGGCGGGATGTAAATTGCCAACAGCCACTCTGGAGAAGTGCACGGTGTGTCCTGAAACATCTACAAAACTCAGCTTAGGGAGCATAGGGCACATCCACTCATGGGCGTATAAATTGGGAAAACTAAAAATCAGCAAGACACAGGCACCCCAAAATTTAGGGCTGCTCTGTTGACAAGAACCTCCACTTCGTTACACCTTAAATATCCCAGGAAAGAGAAAAATGGATAAAGAAGTTGTGGTCCTTATGTACAATGGAATATCACTCAGCCATGAAATCAACGTCATAAGGCTAGTAGCAGCATGATGAGTGGATTTAGGTACGACGATTCTAAGTGAAATAAGTCACACAGAAAAAGACACTTATCATAAGATATCACTTATAGAGGGAATGTAAAAACCGCTACCCTTGAACTGAATTACAAAACAGAATAGAGTCACACGTTTAGAAAACACACTACGGCTGCTTAACGGGAAAGGTGAGGTGGGGTGATGCATACAACAAGGGTTTCAAATTATCTCAGATACCGTTCCATAAACCCAATATGTAATAGACAAGCCCTACTCCTTGCTCAATGAATTGGACTCAACACCCCCAATTCACCGCCCAAGAATATATCTGACTAGTAAGAATCTTGAAACCTATGCATTGATATCTCTCTGTAAGTGAGTCAAGTGGGTGTAAAGCGGCAAAATCACAGCAGTGAAAAGCAGGTAAACCCCATTATAAAAATCAATTACTTTTAAAAACCCGTGAAACAAAGACAGTGAAAGAGAGAGAAATTCTTACAAAAGTCGTTCAGGGGCTGTGATGCCACCTGGATTGACCATATCTAGACCCACAGCTGATTGAGACATAAGGGTGGACACTCTTGGGGCTGAGAGGTTTGGTGAGGTTGGGTGAGCAAACGCAGACCCTTTAAAGTAATACTGCGTGGTACCCATCCCATGGGTCCCAAATCTCCAGGTTCAAGGGCATCTTCCTACATCGAAAACATGCATGAGAAACCCAGAAGATGGTACACCGTGTGATCGGGAAAGGTTTCTAAAACGCACCTCATTTCTCATCTCCTTGTGCTCGGGTTCGCCATTCCAGCCGCTTTACTAGCAATCTCCCTCCTTGGAGAATCAGCCCCTTTAACCTCCTGTTCCGTACAGGTTGCAATTTGTCCTGAGGATGAACGGGAAGAGGGGGAACCAATGAGAGACTAGCTCTAGGTGTTGGGACAGGCACAGGTCACTCTATTTTCCCCTCAGGAAGAAGAATTAACCACAGGCTCAGCCTGCCGCCCGGGACCAGAATAGGGCCTGAAGCAATCCTGCGCTTTTGCGGCCAGCGCCCAAGAAAGCGAGTTGAAAAATGGAGCTCAGGGGCACTGCAATTCACAAAGCTGCAGACTTATAAATGATGACTCTCGTCCACAAATATATTGAGGGAAGGCAACGAAGAGGATTTGAAAGCAAGGCAGAATTGTAGGAAACAGATTTCAGGAGGGAGATTCGAATCGCCTTTAAAGCACAGGAAAAGCGGCAAAACCTCGACAATGATGCCCTTGGCCAAAAAGGGCGTATGCGTTTTTTCCTGAATATATTCAGGAAAAAACGCATACGCCCTTTTTGGCCAACCAAGCAACCTGGAAAGGCAAATCAGCGCTACGAAGAAGTCTCGCTTCCCATCGGTCAAAAGGGCCATGCTGAATAAAGTGTCAAAACCAGAAATGCAGGACAGGCCATGGAGAAACGGGAGCCTGGCTACGCTGATGGGCGGGATGTAAATTGCCAACAGCCACTCTGGAGAATTGCACGGTGTGTCCTGAAACATCTACAAAACTCAGCTTAGGGAGCATAGGGCACATCCACTCATGGGCCTATAAATTGGGAAAACTAAAAATCAGCAAGACACAGGCACCCCAAAATTTAGGGCTGCTCGGTTGACAAGAACCTCCACTTGGTTACACCTTAAATATCCCAGGAAAGAGAAAAATGGATAAAGAAGTTGTGGTCCTTATGTACAATGGAATATCACTCAGCCATGAAATCAACGTCATAAGGCTAGTAGCAGCATGATGACTGGATTTAGGTACGACGATTCTAAGTGAAATAAGTCACACAGAAAAAGACACTTATCATAAGATATCACTTATGGAGGGAATGTAAAAACCGCTACCCTTGAACTGAATTACAAAACAGAATAGAGTCACACGTTTAGAAAACACACTATGGCTGCTTAACGGGAAAGGTGAGGTGGGGTGATGCATACAACAAGGGTTTCAAATTATCTCAGATACCGTTCCATAAACCCAATATGTAATAGACAAGCCCTACTCCTTGCTCAATGAATTGGACTCAACACCCCCTATTCACCGCTCAAGAATATATCTGACTAGTAAGAATCTTAAAACCTATGCATTGATATCTCTCTGTAAGTGAGTCAAGTGGATGTAAAGCGGCAAAAACACAGCAGTGAAAAGCAGGTAAACCCCATTATAAAAATCAATTACTTTTAAAAACCCGTGAAACAAAGACAGTGAAAGAGAGAGAAATTCTTACAAAATTCGATCAGGGGCTGTGATGCTACCTGGATTGACCATATCTAGACACACAGCTGATTGAGACATAAGGGTGGACACTCTTGGGGCTGAGAGGTTTGGTGAGGTTGGGTGAGCAAACGCAGACCCTTTAAAGTAATACTGCGTGGTACCCATCCCATGGGTCCCAAATCTCCAGGTTCAAGGGCATCTTCCTACATCGAAAACATGCATGAGAAACCCAGAAGATGGTACACCGTGTGATCGGGAAAGGTTTCTAAAACGCACCTCATTTCTCATCTCCTTGTGCTCGGGTTCGCCATTCCAGCCTCTTTACTAGCAATCTCCCTCCTTGTAGAATCAGCACCTTTAACCTCCTGTTCCGTACAGGTTGCAATTTGTCCTGAGGATGAACGGGAAGAGTGGGATCCAATGAGAGACTAGCTCTAGGTGTTGGAACAGGCACAGGTCACTCTATTTTCCCATCAGGAAGAAGAATTAACCACAGGCTCAGCCTGCCGCCCGGGACCACAATAGTGCCTGAAGCAATCCTGCGCTTTTGCGGCCAGCTCCCAAGAAAGCGAGTTGAAAAATGGAGCTCAGGAGCACTGCAATTCACAAACCTGCAGACTTATAAATGATGACTCTCGTCCACAAATATATTGATGGAAGGAAACGAAGAGGATTTGAAAGCAAGGCAGAATTGCAGGAAACATATTTCAGGAGGGAGATTCGAATCGCCTTTAAAGCACAGGAAAAGCGGCAAAACCTCGACATTGATGCCCTTGGCCAAAAAGGGCGTATGCGTTTTTTCCTGAATATATTCAGGAAAAAACGCATACGCCCTTTTTGGCCAACCAAGCAACCTGGAAAGGCAAATCAGCGCTACAAAGAAGTCTCGCTTCCCATCGGTCAAAAGGGCCATGCTGAATAAAGTGTCAAAACCAGAAAGGCAGGATAGGCCATGGAGAAACGGGAGCCTGGCTACGCTGATGGGCGGGATGTAAATTGCCAACAGCCACTCTGGAGAAGTGCACGGTGTGTCCTGAAACATCTACAAAACTCAGCTTAGGGAGCATAGGGCACATCCACTCATGGGCGTATAAATTGGGAAAACTAAAAATCAGCAAGACACAGGCACCCCAAAATTTAGGGCTGCTCTGTTGACAAGAACCTCCACTTCGTTACACCTTAAATATCCCAGGAAAGAGAAAAATGGATAAAGAAGTTGTGGTCCTTATGTACAATGGAATATCACTCAGCCATGAAATCAACGTCATAAGGCTAGTAGCAGCATGATGAGTGGATTTAGGTACGACGATTCTAAGTGAAATAAGTCACACAGAAAAAGACACTTATCATAAGATATCACTTATAGAGGGAATGTAAAAACCGCTACCCTTGAACTGAATTACAAAACAGAATAGAGTCACACGTTTAGAAAACACACTACGGCTGCTTAACGGGAAAGGTGAGGTGGGGTGATGCATACAACAAGGGTTTCAAATTATCTCAGATACCGTTCCATAAACCCAATATGTAATAGACAAGACCTACTCCTTGCTCAAGGAATTGGACTCAGCACCCCCTATTCACCGCCCAAGAATATATCTGACTAGTAAGAATCTTAAAACCTATGCATTGATATCTCTCTGTAAGTGAGTCAAGTGGGTGTAAAGCGGCAAAATCACAGCAGTGAAAAGCAGGTAAACCCCATTATAAAAATCAATTACTTTTAAAAACCCGTGAAACAAAGACAGTGAAAGAGAGAGAAATTCTTACAAAATTCGTTCAGGGGCTGTGATGCCACCTGGATTGACCATATCTAGACCCACAGCTGATTGAGACATAAGGGTGGACACTCTTGGGGCTGAGAGGTTTGGTGAGGTTGGGTGAGCAAACGCAGACCCTTTAAAGTAATACTGCGTGGTACCCATCCCATGGGTCCCAAATCTCCAGGTTCAAGGGCATCTTCCTACATCGAAAACATGCATGAGAAACCCAGAAGATGGTACACCGTGTGATCGGGAAAGGTTTCTAAATCGCACCTCATTTCTCATCTCCTTGTGCTTGGGTTCGCCATTCCAGCCGCTTTACTAGCAATCTCCCTCCTTGGAGAATCAGCCCCTTTAACCTCCTGTTCCGTACAGGTTGCAATTTGTCCTGAGGATGAACGGGAAGAGGGGGAACCAATGAGAGACTAGCTCTAGGTGTTGGGACAGGCACAGGTCACTCTATTTTCCCCTCAGGAAGAAGAATTAACCACAGGCTCAGCCTGCCGCCCGGGACCAGAATAGGGCCTGAAGCAATCCTGCGCTTTTGCGGCCAGCGCCCAAGAAAGCGAGTTGAAAAATGGAGCTCAGGGGCACTGCAATTCACAAACCTGCAGACTTATAAATGATGACTCTCGTCCACAAATATATTGAGGGAAGGCAACGAAGAGGATTTGAAAGCAAGGCAGAATTGTAGGAAACAGATTTGAGGAGGGAGATTCGAATCGCCTTTAAAGCACAAGAAAAGCGGCAAAACCTCGACATTGATGCCCTTGGCCAAAAAGGGCGTATGCTTTTTTTCCTGAATATATTCAGGAAAAAACGCATACGCCCTTTTTGGCCAACCAAGCAACCTGGAAAGGCAAATCAGCGCTACAAAGAAGTCTCGCTTCCCATCGGTCAAAAGGGCCATGCTGAATAAAGTGTCAAAACCAGAAAGGCAGGACAGGCCATGGAGAAACGGGAGCCTGGCTACGCTGATGGGCGGGATGTAAATTGCCAACAGCCACTCTGGAGAAGTGCACGGTGTGTCCTGAAACATCTACAAAACTCAGCTTAGGGAGCATAGGGCACATCCACTCATGGGCGTATAAATTGGGAAAACTAAAAATCAGCAAGACACAGGCACCCCAAAATTTAGGGCTGCTCTGTTGACAAGAACCTCCACTTCGTTACACCTTAAATATCCCAGGAAAGAGAAAAATGGATAAAGAAGTTGTGGTCCTTATGTACAATGGAATATCACTCAGCCATGAAATCAACGTCATAAGGCTAGTAGCAGCATGATGAGTGGATTTAGGTACGACGATTCTAAGTGAAATAAGTCACACAGAAAAAGACACTTATCATAAGATATCACTTATAGAGGGAATGTAAAAACCGCTACCCTTGAACTGAATTACAAAACAGAATAGAGTCACACGTTTAGAAAACACACTACGGCTGCTTAACGGGAAAGGTGAGGTGGGGTGATGCATAAAACAAGGGTTTCAAATTATCTCAGATACCGTTCCATAAACCCAATATGTAATAGACAAGCCCTACTCCTTGCTCAATGAATTGGACTCAACACCCCCTATTCACCGCCCAAGAATATATCTGACTAGTAAGAATCTTCAAACCTATGCATTGATATCTCTCTGTAAGTGAGTCAAGTGGGTGTAAAGCGGCGAAATCACAGCACTGAAAAGCAGGTAAACCCCATTATAAAAATCAATTACTTTTAAAAACCCGTGAAACAAAGACAGTGAAAGAGAGAGAAATTCTTACAAAATTCGTTCAGGGGCTGTGATACCACCTGGATTGACCATATATAGACCCACAGCTGATTGAGACATAAGGGTGGACACTCTTGGGGCTGAGAGGTTTGGTGAGGTTTGGTGAGAAAACGCAGACCCTTTAAAGTAATACTGCGTGGTACCCATCCCATGGGTCCCAAATCTCCAGGTTCAAGGGCATCTTCCTACATCGAAAACATGCATGAGAAACCCAGAAGATGGTACACCGTGTGATCGGGAAAGGTTTCTAAATCGCACCTTATTTCTCATCTCCTTGTGCTCGGGTTCGCCATTCCAGCCGCTTTACTAGCAATCTCCCTCCTTGGAGAATCAGCACCTTTAACCTCCTGTTCCGTACAGGTTGCAATTTGTCCTGAGGATGAACGGGAAGAGGGGGAACCAATGAGAGACTAGCTCTAGGTGTTGGGACAGGCACAGGTCACTCTATTTTCCCCTCAGGAAGAAGAATTAACCACAGGCTCAGCCTGCCGCCCGGGACCAGAATAGGGCCTGAAGCAATCCTGCGCTTTTGCGGCCAGCGCCCAAGAAAGCGAGTTGAAAAATGGAGCTCAGGGGCACTGCAATTCACAAACCTGCAGACTTATAAATGATGACTCTCGTCCACAAATATATTGAGGGAAGGCAACGAAGAGGATTTGAAAGCAAGGCAGAATTGTAGGAAACAGATTTGAGGAGGGAGATTCGAATCGCCTTTAAAGCACAGGAAAAGCGGCAAAACCTCGACAATGATGCTCTTGGCCAAAAAGGGCGTATGCGTTTTTTCCTGAATATATTCAGGAAAAAACGCATACGCCCTTTTTGGCCAAACAAGCAACCTGGAAAGGCAAATCAGCGCTACAAAGAAGTCTCGCTTCCCATCGGTCAAAAGGGCCATGCTGAATAAAGTGTCAGAACCAGAAATGCAGGACAGGCCATGGAGAAACGGGAGCCTGGCTACGCTGATGGGCGGGATGTAAATTGCCAACAGCCACTCTGGAGAAGTGCACGGTGTGTCCTGAAACATCTACAAAACTCAGCTTAGGGAGCATAGGGCACATCCACTCATGGGCGTATAAATTGGGAAAACTAAAAATCAGCAAGACACAGGCACCCCAAAATTTAGGGCTGCTCTGTTGACAAGAACCTCCACTTCGTTACACCTTAAATATCCCAGGAAAGAGAAAAATGGATAAAGAAGTTGTGGTCCTTATGTACAATGGAATATCACTCAGCCATGAAATCAACGTCATAAGGCTAGTAGCAGCATGATGAGTGGATTTAGGTACGACGATTCTAAGTGAAATAAGTCACACAGAAAAAGACACTTATCATAAGATATCACTTATAGAGGGAATGTAAAAACCGCTACCCTTGAACTGAATTACAAAACAGAATAGAGTCACACGTTTAGAAAACACACTACGGCTGCTTAACGGGAAAGGTGAGGTGGGGTGATGCATACAACAAGGGTTTCAAATTATCTCAGATACCGTTCCATAAACCCAATATGTAATAGACAAGCCCTACTCCTTGCTCAATGAATTGGACTCAACACCCCCTATTCACCGCCCAAGAATATATCTGACTAGTAAGAATCTTAAAACCTATGCATTGATATCTCTCTGTAAGTGAGTCAAGTGGGTGTAAAGCGGCGAAATCACAGCACTGAAAAGCAGGTAAACCCCATTATAAAAATCAATTACTTTTAAAAACCCGTGAAACAAAGACAGTGAAAGAGAGAGAAATTCTTACAAAATTCGTTCAGGGGCTGTGATGCCACCTGGATTGACCATATATAGACCCACAGCTGATTGAGACATAAGGGTGGACACTCTTGGGGCTGAGAGGTTTGGTGAGGTTGGGTGAGCAAACGCAGACCCTTTAAAGTAATACTGCGTGGTACCCATCCCATGGGTCCCAAATCTCCAGGTTCAAGGGCATCTTCCTACATCGAAAACATGCATGAGAAACCCAGAAGATGGTACACCGTGTGATCGGGAAAGGTTTCTAAAACGCACCTCATTTCTCATCTCCTTGTGCTCGGGTTCGCCATTCCAGCCGCTTTACTAGCAATCTCCCTCCTTGGAGAATCAGCACCTTTAACCTCCTGTTCCGTACAGGTTGCAATTTGTCCTGAGGATGAACGGGAAGAGGGGGAACCAATGAGAGACTAGCTCTAGGTGTTGGGACAGGCACAGGTCACTCTATTTTCCCATCAGGAAGAAGAATTAACCACAGGCTCAGCCTGCCGCCCGGGACCAGAATAGGGCCTGAAGCAATCCTGCGCTTTTGCGGCCAGCTCCTAAGAAAGCGAGTTGAAAAATGGAGCTCAGGGGCACTGCAATTCACAAACCTGCAGACTTATAAATGAGGACTCTCGTCAACAAATATATTGAGGGAAGGCAACGAAGAGGATTTGAAAGCAAGGCAGAATTGCAGGAAACAGATTTCAGGAGGGAGATTCGAATCGCCTTTAAAGCACAGAAAAAGCGGCAAAACCTCGACAATGATGCCCTTGGCCAAAAAGGGCGTATGCGTTTTTCCTGAATATATTCAGGAAAAAACGCATACGCCCTTTTTGGCCAACCAAGCAACCTGGAAAGGCAAATCAGCGCTACAAAGAAGTCTCGCTTCCCATCGGTCAAAAGGGCCATGCTGAATAAAGTGTCAAAACCAGAAATGCAGGACAGGCCATGGAGAAACGGGAGCCTGGTTACGCTGATGGGCGGGATGTAAATTGCCAAGAGCCACTCTGGAGAAGTGCACGGTGTGTCCTGAAACATCTAAAAAACTCAGCTTAGGGAGCATAGGGCACATCCACTCATGGGCGTATAAATTGGGAAAACTAAAAATCAGCAAGACACAGGCACCGCAAAGTTTCGGGCTGCTCTGTTGACAAGAACCGCCACTTGGTTACACCTTAAATATCCCAGGAAAGAGAAAAATGGATAAAGAAGTTGTGGTCCTTATGTACAATGGAATATCACTCAGCCATGAAATCAACGTCATAAGGCTAGTAGCAGCATGATGACTGGATTTAGGTACGACGATTCTAAGTGAAATAAGTCACACAGAAAAAGACACTTATCATAAGATATGACTTATAGAGGGAATGTAAAAACCGCTACCCTTGAACTGAATTACAAAACAGAATAGAGTCACAGGTTTAGAAAACACACTATGGCTGCTTAACGGGAAAGGTGAGGTGGGGTGATGCATAAAACAAGGGTTTCAAATTATCTCAGATACCGTTCCATAAACCCAATATGTAATAGACAAGACCTACTCCTTGCTCAAGGAATTGTACTCAGCACCCCCTATTCAACGCCCAAGAATATATCTGACTAGTAAGAATCTTAAAACCTATGCATTGATATCTCTCTGTAAGTGAGTCAAGTGGGTGTAAAGCGGCAAAAACACAGCAGTGAAAAGCAGGTAAACCCCATTATAAAAATCAATTACTTTTAAAAACCCGTGAAACAAAGACAGTGAAAGAGAGAGAAATTCTTACAAAATTCGATCAGGGGCTGTGATGCTACCTGGATTGACCATATCTAGACCCACAGCTGATTGAGACATAAGGGTGGACACTCTTGGGGCTGAGAGGTTTGGTGAGGTTGGGTGAGCAAACGCAGACCCTTTAAAGTAATACTGCATGGTACCCATCCCATGGGTCCCAAATCTCCAGGTTCAAGGGCATCTTCCTACATCGAAAACATGCATGAGAAACCCAGAAGATGGTACACCGTGTGATCGGGAAAGGTTTCTAAAACGCACCTCATTTCTCATCTCCTTGTGCTCGGGTTCGCCATTCCAGCCGCTTTACTAGCAATCTCCCTCCTTGTAGAATCAGCACCTTTAACCTCCTGTTCCGTACAGGTTGCAATTTGTCCTGAGGATGAACGGGAAGAGTGGGATCCAATGAGAGACTAGCTCTAGGTGTTGGAACAGGCACAGGTCACTCTATTTTCCCATCAGGAAGAAGAATTAACCACAGGCTCAGCCTGCCGCCCGGGACCACAATAGTGCCTGAAGCAATCCTGCGCTTTTGCGGCCAGCTCCCAAGAAAGCGAGTTGAAAAATGGAGCTCAGGAGCACTGCAATTCACAAACCTGCAGACTTATAAATGATGACTCTCGTCCACAAATATATTGATGGAAGGAAACGAAGAGGATTTGAAAGCAAGGCAGAATTGCAGGAAACATATTTCAGGAGGGAGATTCGAATCGCCTTTAAAGCACAGGAAAAGCGGCAAAACCTCGACAATGATGTCCTTGGCAAAAAAGGGCGTATGCGTTTTTTCCTGAATATATTCAGGAAAAAACGCATACGCCCTTTTTGGCCAAACAAGCAACCTGGAAAGGCAAATCAGCGCTACAAAGAAGTCTCGCTTCCCATCGGTCAAAAGGGCCATGGTGAATAAAGTGTCAAAACCAGAAATGCAGGACAGGCCATGGAGAAACGGGAGCCTGGCTACGCTGATGGGCGGGATGAAAATTGCCAACAGCCACTCTTGAGAAGTGCACGGTGTGTCCTGAAACATCTACAAAACTCAGCTTAGGGAGCATGGGGCACATCCACTCATGGGCGTATAAATTGGGAAAACTAAAAATCAGCAAGACACAGGCACCTCAAAATTTAGGGCTGCTCTGTTGACAAGAACCTCCACTTCGTTACACCTTAAATATCCCAGGAAAGAGAAAAATGGATAAAGAAGTTGTGGTCCTTATGTACAATGGAATATCACTCAGCCATGAAATCAACGTCATAAGGCTAGTAGCAGCATGATGAGTGGATTTAGGTACGACGATTCTAAGTGAAATAAGTCACACAGAAAAAGACACTTATCATAAGATATCACTTATAGAGGGAATGTAAAAACCGCTACCCTTGAACTGAATTACAAAACAGAATAGAGTCACACGTTTAGAAAACACACTATGGCTGCTTAACGGGAAAGGTGAGGTGGCATGATGCATAAAACAAGGGTTTCAAATTATCTCAGATACCGTTCCATAAACCCAATATGTAATAGACAAGACCTACTCCTTGCTCAAGGAATTGGACTCAGCACCCCCTATTCACCGCCCAAGAATATATCTGAGTAGTAAGAATCTTAAAACCTATGCATTGATATCTCTCTGTAAGTGAGTCAAGTGGGTGTAAAGCGGCAAAATCACAGCAGTGAAAAGCAGGTAAACCCCATTATAAAAATCAATTACTTTTAAAAACCCGTGAAACAAAGACAGTGAAAGAGAGAGAAATTCTTACAAAATTCGTTCAGGGGCTGTGATGCCACCTGGATTGACCATATCTATACCCACAGCTGATTGAGACATAAGGGTGGACACTCTTGGGGCTGAGAGGTTTGGTGAGGTTGGGTGAGCAAACGCAGACCCTTTAAAGTAATACTGCGTGGTACCCATCCCATGGGTCCCAAATCTCCAGGTTCAAGGGCATCTTCCTACATCGAAAACATGCATGAGAAACCCAGAAGATGGTACACCGTGTGATCGGGAAAGGTTTCTAAATCGCACCTCATTTCTCATCTCCTTGTGCTCGGGTTCGCCATTCCAGCCGCTTTACTAGCAATCTCCCTCCTTGGAGAATCAGCACCTTTAACCTCCTGTTCCGTACAGGTTGCAATTTGTCCTGAGGATGAACGGGAAGAGGGGGAACCAATGAGAGACTAGCTCTAGGTGTTGGGACAGGCACAGGTCACTCTATTTTCCCCTCAGGAAGAAGAATTAACCACAGGCTCAGCCTGCCGCCCGGGACCAGAATAGGGCCTGAAGCAATCCTGCGCTTTTGCGGCCAGCGCCCAAGAAAGCGAGTTGAAAAATGGAGCTCAGGGGCACTGCAATTCACAAACCTGCAGACTTATAAATGATGACTCTCGTCCACAAATATATTGAGGGAAGGCAACGAAGAGGATTTGAAAGCAAGGCAGAATTTTAGGAAACAGATTTGAGGAGGGAGATTCGAATCGCCTTTAAAGCACAGGAAAAGCGGCAAAACCTCGACATTGATGCCCTTGGCCAAAAAGGGCGTATGCGTTTTTTCCTGAATATATTCAGGAAAAAACGCATACGCCCTTTTTGGCCAACCAAGCAACCTGGAAAGGCAAATCAGCGCTACAAAGAAGTCTCGCTTCCCATCGGTCAAAAGGGCCATGCTGAATAAAGTGTCAAAACCAGAAAGGCAGGACACGCCATGGAGAAACGGGAGCCTGGCTACGCTGATGGGCGGGATGTAAATTGCCAACAGCCACTCTGGAGAAGTGCACGGTGTGTCCTGAAACATCTACAAAACTCAGCTTAGGGAGCATAGGGCACATCCACTCATGGGCGTATAAATTGGGAAAACTAAAAATCAGCAAGACACAGGCACCCCAAAATTTAGGGCTGCTCTGTTGACAAGAACCTCCACTTCGTTACACCTTAAATATCCCAGGAAAGAGAAAAATGGATAAAGAAGTTGTGGTCCTTATGTACAATGGAATATCACTCAGCCATGAAATCAACGTCATAAGGCTAGTAGCAGCATGATGAGTGGATTTAGGTACGACGATTCTAAGTGAAATAAGTCACACAGAAAAAGACACTTATCATAAGATATCACTTATAGAGGGAATGTAAAAACCGCTACCCTTGAACTGAATTACAAAACAGAATAGAGTCACACGTTTAGAAAACACACTACGGCTGCTTAACGGGAAAGGTGAGGTGGGGTGATGCATACAACAAGGGTTTCAAATTATCTCAGATACCGTTCCATAAACCCAATATGTAATAGACAAGCCCTACTCCTTGCTCAATGAATTGGACTCAACACCCCCTATTCACCGCCCAAGAATATATCTGACTAGTAAGAATCTTAAAACCTATGCATTGATATCTCTCTGTAAGTGAGTCAAGTGGGTGTAAAGCGGCGAAATCACAGCACTGAAAAGCAGGTAAACCCCATTATAAAAATCAATTACTTTTAAAAACCCGTGAAACAAAGACAGTGAAAGAGAGAGAAATTCTTACAAAATTCGTTCAGGGGCTGTGATGCCACCTGGATTGACCATATATAGACCCACAGCTGATTGAGACATAAGGGTGGACACTCTTGGGGCTGAGAGGTTTGGTGAGGTTGGGTGAGCAAACGCAGACCCTTTAAAGTAATACTGCGTGGTACCCATCCCATGGGTCCCAAATCTCCAGGTTCAAGGGCATCTTCCTACATCGAAAACATGCATGAGAAACCCAGAAGATGGTACACCGTGTGATCGGGAAAGGTTTCTAAAACGCACCTCATTTCTCATCTCCTTGTGCTCGGGTTCGCCATTCCAGCCGCTTTACTAGCAATCTCCCTCCTTGGAGAATCAGCACCTTTAACCTCCTGTTCCGTACAGGTTGCAATTTGTCCTGAGGATGAACGGGAAGAGGGGGAACCAATGAGAGACTAGCTCTAGGTGTTGGGACAGGCACAGGTCACTCTATTTTCCCATCAGGAAGAAGAATTAACCACAGGCTCAGCCTGCCGCCCGGGACCAGAATAGGGCCTGAAGCAATCCTGCGCTTTTGCGGCCAGCTCCTAAGAAAGCGAGTTGAAAAATGGAGCTCAGGGGCACTGCAATTCACAAACCTGCAGACTTATAAATGAGGACTCTCGTCAACAAATATATTGAGGGAAGGCAACGAAGAGGATTTGAAAGCAAGGCAGAATTGCAGGAAACAGATTTCAGGAGGGAGATTCGAATCGCCTTTAAAGCACAGAAAAAGCGGCAAAACCTCGACAATGATGCCCTTGGCCAAAAAGGGCGTATGCGTTTTTCCTGAATATATTCAGGAAAAAACGCATACGCCCTTTTTGGCCAACCAAGCAACCTGGAAAGGCAAATCAGCGCTACAAAGAAGTCTCGCTTCCCATCGGTCAAAAGGGCCATGCTGAATAAAGTGTCAAAACCAGAAATGCAGGACAGGCCATGGAGAAACGGGAGCCTGGTTACGCTGATGGGCGGGATGTAAATTGCCAAGAGCCACTCTGGAGATGTGCACGGTGTGTCCTGAAACATCTAAAAAATGCAGCTTAGGGAGCGTAGGGCACATCCACTCATGGGCGTATAAATTGGGAAAACTAAAAATCAGCAAGACACAGGCACCCCAAAGTTTAGGGCTGCTCGGTTGAAAAGAACCTCCACTTCGTTACACCTTAAATATCCCAGGAAAGAGAAAAATGGATAAAGAAGGTGTGGTCCTTATGTACAATGGAATATCACTCAGCCATGAAATCAACATCATAAGGCTAGTAGCAGCATGATGAGTGGATTTAGGTACGACGATTCTAAGTGAAATAAGTCACACAGAAAAAGACACTTATCATAAGATATCACTTATAGAGGGAATGTAAAAACCGCTACCCTTGAACTGAATTACAAAACAGAATAGAGTCACACGTTTAGAAAACACACTATGGCTGCTTAACGGGAAAGGTGAGGTGGCATGATGCATAAAACAAGGGTTTCAAATTATCTCTGATACCGTTCCATAAACCCAATATGTAATAGACAAGACCTACTCCTTGCTCAATGAATTGGACTCAACACCCCCTATTCACTGCCCAAGAATATATCTGACTAGTAAGAATCTTAAAACCTATGCATTGATATCTCTCTGTAAGTGAGTCATGTGGGTGTAAAGCGGCAAAAACACAGCAGTGAAAAGCAGGTAAACCCCATTATAAAAATCAATTACTTTTAAAAACCCGTGAAACAAAGACAGTGAAAGAGAGAGAAATTCTTACAAAAGTCGTTCAGGGGCTGTGATGCCACCTGGATTGACCATATCTAGACCCACAGCTGATTGAGACATAAGGGTGGACACTCTTGGGGCTGAGAGGTTTGGTGAGGTTGGGTGAGCAAACGCAGACCCTTTAAAGTAATACTGCGTGGTACCCATCCCATGGGTCCCAAATCTCCAGGTTCAAGGGCATCTTCCTACATCGAAAACATGCATGAGAAACCCAGAAGATGGTACACCGTGTGATCGGGAAAGGTTTCTAAAACGCACCTCATTTCTCATCTCCTTGTGCTCGGGTTCGCCATTCCAGCCGCTTTACTAGCAATCTCCCTCCTTGGAGAATCAGCACCGTTAACCTCCGGTTCCGTACAGGTTGCAATTTGTCCTGAGGATGAACGGGAAGAGGGGGAACCAATGAGAGACTAGCTCTAGGTGTTGGGACAGGCACAGGTCACTCTATTTTCCCATCAGGAAGAAGAATTAACCACAGGCTCAGCCTGCCGCCCGGGACCAGAATAGGGCCTGAAGCAATCCTGCGCTTTTGCGGCCACCGCCCAAGAAAGCGAGTTGAAAAATGGAGCTCAGGGGCACTGCAATTCACAAACCTGCAGACTTATAAATGATGACTCTCGTCCACAAATATATTGAGGGAAGGCAACGAAGAGGATTTGAAAGCAAAGCAGAATTGCAGGAAACACATTTCAGGAGGGAGATTCGAATCGCCTTTAAAGCACAGAAAAAGCGGCAAAACCTCGACAATGATGCCCTTGGCCAAAAAGGGCGTATGCGTTTTTTCCTGAATATATTCAGGAAAAAACGCATACGCCCTTTTTGGCCAACCAAGCAACCTGGAAAGGCAAATCAGCGCTACAAAGAAGTCTCGCTTCCCATCGGTCAAAAGGGCCATGCTGAATAAAGTGTCGAAACCAGAAATGCAGGACAGGCCATGGAGAAACGGGAGCCTGGTTACGCTGATGGGCGGGATGTAAATTGCCAAGAGCCACTCTGGAGAAGTGCACGGTGTGTCCTGAAACATCTAAACAACTCAGCTTAGGGAGCATAGGGCACTTCCACTCATGGGCGTATAAATTGGGAAAACTAAAAATCAGCAAGACACAGGCACCCCAAAGTTTCGGGCTGCTCTGTTGACAAGAACCGCCACTTGGTTACACCTTAAATATCCCAGGAAAGAGAAAAATGGATAAAGAAGTTGTGGTCCTTATGTACAATGGAATATCACTCAGCCATGAAATCAACGTCATAAGGCTAGTAGCAGCATGATGAGTGGATTTAGGTACGACGATTCTAAGTGAAATAAGTCACACAGAAAAAGACACTTGTCATAAGATATCACTTATAGAGGGAATGTAAAAACCGCTACCCTTGAACTGAATTACAAAACAGAATAGAGTCACACGTTTAGAAAACACACTATGGCTGCTTAACGGGAAAGGTGAGGTGGCATGATGCATAAAACAAGGGTTTCAAATTATCTCTGATACCGTTCCATAAACCCAATATGTAATAGACAAGACCTACTCCTTGCTCAATGAATTGGACTCAACACCCCCTATTCACTGCCCAAGAATATATCTGACTAGTAAGAATCTTAAAACCTATGCATTGATATCTCTCTGTAAGTGAGTCATGTGGGTGTAAAGCGGCAAAAACACAGCAGTGAAAAGCAGGTAAACCCCATTATAAAAATCAATTACTTTTAAAAACCCGTGAAACAAAGACAGTGAAAGAGAGAGAAATTCTTACAAAAGTCGTTCAGGGGCTGTGATGCCACCTGGATTGACCATATCTAGACCCACAGCTGATTGAGACATAAGGGTGGACACTCTTGGGGCTGAGAGGTTTGGTGAGGTTGGGTGAGCAAACGCAGACCCTTTAAAGTAATACTGCGTGGTACCCATCCCATGGGTCCCAAATCTCCAGGTTCAAGGGCATCTTCCTACATCGAAAACATGCATGAGAAACCCAGAAGATGGTACACCGTGTGATCGGGAAAGGTTTCTAAAACGCACCTCATTTCTCATCTCCTTGTGCTCGGGTTCGCCATTCCAGCCGCTTTACTAGCAATCTCCCTCCTTGGAGAATCAGCACCGTTAACCTCCGGTTCCGTATAGGTTGCAATTTGTCCTGAGGATGAACGGGAAGAGGGGGAACCAATGAGAGACTAGCTCTAGGTGTTGGGACAGGCACAGGTCACTCTATTTTCCCCTCAGGAAGAAGAATTAACCACAGGCTCAGCCTGCCGCCCGGGACCAGAATAGGGCCTGAAGCAATCCTGCGCTTTTGCGGCCAGCGCCCAAGAAAGCGAGTTGAAAAATGGAGCTCAGGGGCACTGCAATTCACAAACCTGCAGACTTATAAATGATGACTCTCGTCCACAAATATATTGAGGGAAGGCAACGAAGAGGATTTGAAAGCAAGGCAGAATTGTAGGAAACAGATTTGAGGAGGGAGATTCGAATCGCCTTTAAAGCACAGGAAAAGCGGCAAAACCTCGACAATGATGCCCTTGGGCAAAAAGGGCGTATGCGTTTTTTCCTGAATATATTCAGGAAAAAACGCATACGCCCTTTTTGGCCAACCAAGCAACCTGGAAAGGCAAATCAGCGCTACAAAGAAGTCTCGCTTCCCATCGGTCAAAAGGGCCATGCTGAATAAAGTGTCAAAACCAGAAATGCAGGACAGGCCATGGAGAAACGGGAGCCTGGCTACGCTGATGGGCGGGATGTAAATTGCCAACAGCCACTCTGGAGAAGTGCACGGTGTGTCCTGAAACATCTAAACAACTCAGCTTAGGGAGCATAGGGCACTTCAACTCATGGGCGTATAAATTGGGAAAACTAAAAATCAGCAAGACAGAGGCACCCCAAACTTTAGGGTTGCTCTGTTGACAAGAACCTCCACTTCGTTACACCTTAAATATCCCAGGAAAGAGAAAAATGGATAAAGAAGTTGTGGTCCTTATGTACAATGGAATATCACTCAGCCATGAAATCAACGTCATAAGGCTAGTAGCAGCATGATGAGTGGATTTAGGTACGACGATTCTAAGTGAAATAAGTCACACAGAAAAAGACACTTATCATAAGATATCACTTATAGAGGGAATGTACAAACCGCTACCCTTGAACTGAATTACAAAACAGAATAGAGTCACACGTTTAGAAAACACACTATGGCTGCTTAACGGGAAAGGTGAGGTGGGGTGATGCATAAAACAAGGGTTTCAAATTATCTCAGATACCGTTCCATAAACCCAATATGTAATAGACAAGACCTACTCCTTGCTCAATGAATTGGACTCAACACCCCCTATTCACCGCCCGAGAATATATCTGACTAGTAAGAATCTTAAAACCTATGTATTGATAACGCTCTGTAAGTGAGTCAAGTGGGTGTAAAACGGCAGAAACAGAGCAGTGAAAAGCTGCTAAACCCCATTATAAAAATCAATTACTTTTAAAAACCCGTGAAACAAAGACAGTGAAAGAGAGAAAAATTCTTACAAAATTCGTTCAGGGGCTATGATGCCACCTGGATTGACCATATCTAGACCCACAGCTGATTGAGACATAAGGGTGGACACTCTTGGGGCTGAGAGGTTTGGTGAGGTTGGGTGAGCAAACGCAGCCCCTTTAAAGTAATACTGCGTGGTACCCATCCCATGGGTCCGAAATCTCCAGGTTCAAGGACATCTTCCTCCATCGAAAACATGCATGAGAAACCCAGAAGATGGTACACCGCGTGATCGGGAAAGGTTTGCAAAACGCACCTCATTTCTCATCTCCTTGTGCTTGGGTTCGCCTTTCCAGCCGCTTTACTAGCAATCTCCTTCCTTGGAGAATCAGCACCTTAACCTCCTGCTCCGTAAACGTTGCAGTTTGTCCTGAGGATGAACGGGAAGAGGGGGAACCAATGAGAGACTAGCTCTAGGTGTTGGGACAGGCACAGGTCACTCTATTTTCCCATCAGGAAGAAGAATTAACCACAGGCTCAGCCTGCCGCCCGGGACCAGAATAGGGCCTGAAGCAATCCTGCGCTTTTGCGGCAGCTCCCAAGAAAGCGAGTTGAAAAATGGAGCTCAGGGGCACTGCAATTCACAAACCTGCAGACTTATAAATGATGACTCTCGTCCACAAATATATTGAGGGAAGGCAACGAAGAGGATTTGAAAGCAAGGCAGAATTGCAGGAAACAGATTTCAGGAGGGAGATTCGAATCACCTTTAAAACACAGGAAAAGCGGCAAAAGCTCGATAATGATGCCCTTGGCCAAAAAGGGCGTATGCGTTTTTTCCTGAATATATTCAGGAAAAAACGCATACGCCCTTTTTGGCCAACCAAGCAACCTGGAAAGGCAAATCAGCGCTACAAAGAAGTCTCGCTTCCCATCGGTCAAAAGGGCCATGCTGAATAAAGTGTCAAAACCAGAAATGCAGGACAGGCCATGGAGAAACGGGGGCGTGGCTACGCTGAAGGGCGGGATGTAAATTGCCAACAGCCACTCTGGAGAAGTGCACGGTGTGTCCTGAAACATCTAAAAAACTCAGCTTAGGGAGCATAGGGCACTTCCACTCATGGGCGTATAAATTGGGAAAACTAAAAATCAGCAAGACACAGGCACCCCAAAGTTTCGGGCTGCTCTGTTGACAAGAACCGCCACTTGGTTACACCTTAAATATCCCAGGAAAGAGAAAAATGGATAAAGAAGTTGTGGTCCTTATGTACAATGGAATATCACTCAGCCATGAAATCAACGTCATAAGGCTAGTAGCAGCATGATGAGTGGATTTAGGTACGACGATTCTAAGTGAAATAAGTCACACAGAAAAAGACACTTGTCATAAGATATCACTTATAGAGGGAATGTAAAAACCGCTACCCTTGAACTGAATTACAAAACAGAATAGAGTCACACGTTTAGAAAACACACTATGGCTGCTTAACGGGAAAGGTGAGGTGGCATGATGCATAAAACAAGGGTTTCAAATTATCTCTGATACCGTTCCATAAACCCAATATGTAATAGACAAGACCTACTCCTTGCTCAATGAATTGGACTCAACACCCCCTATTCACTGCCCAAGAATATATCTGACTAGTAAGAATCTTAAAACCTATGCATTGATATCTCTCTGTAAGTGAGTCATGTGGGTGTAAAGCGGCAAAAACACAGCAGTGAAAAGCAGGTAAACCCCATTATAAAAATCAATTACTTTTAAAAACCCGTGAAACAAAGACAGTGAAAGAGAGAGAAATTCTTACAAAAGTCGTTCAGGGGCTGTGATGCCACCTGGATTGACCATATCTAGACCCACAGCTGATTGAGACATAAGGGTGGACACTCTTGGGGCTGAGAGGTTTGGTGAGGTTGGGTGAGCAAACGCAGACCCTTTAAAGTAATACTGCGTGGTACCCATCCCATGGGTCCCAAATCTCCAGGTTCAAGGGCATCTTCCTACATCGAAAACATGCATGAGAAACCCAGAAGATGGTACACCGTGTGATCGGGAAAGGTTTCTAAAACGCACCTCATTTCTCATCTCCTTGTGCTCGGGTTCGCCATTCCAGCCTCTTTACTAGCAATCTCCCTCCTTGGAGAATCAGCACCGTTAACCTCCGGTTCCGTACAGGTTGCAATTTGTCCTGAGGATGAACGGGAAGAGGGGGAACCAATGAGAGACTAGCTCTAGGTGTTGGGACAGGCACAGGTCACTCTATTTTCCCCTCAGGAAGAAGAATTAACCACAGGCTCAGCCTGCCGCCCGGGACCAGAATAGGGCCTGAAGCAATCCTGCGCTTTTGCGGCCAGCGCCCAAGAAAGCGAGTTGAAAAATGGAGCTCAGGGGCACTGCAATTCACAAACCTGCAGACTTATAAATGATGACTCTCGTCCACAAATATATTGAGGGAAGGCAACGAAGAGGATTTGAAAGCAAGGCAGAATTGTAGGAAACAGATTTGAGGAGGGAGATTCGAATCGCCTTTAAAGCACAGGAAAAGCGGCAAAACCTCGACAATGATGCCCTTGGGCAAAAAGGGCGTATGCGTTTTTTCCTGAATATATTCAGGAAAAAACGCATACGCCCTTTTTGGCCAACCAAGCAACCTGGAAAGGCAAATCAGCGCTACAAAGAAGTCTCGCTTCCCATCGGTCAAAAGGGCCATGCTGAATAAAGTGTCAAAACCAGAAATGCAGGACAGGCCATGGAGAAACGGGAGCCTGGCTACGCTGATGGGCGGGATGTAAATTGCCAACAGCCACTCTGGAGAAGTGCACGGTGTGTCCTGAAACATCTAAACAACTCAGCTTAGGGAGCATAGGGCACTTCAACTCATGGGCGTATAAATTGGGAAAACTAAAAATCAGCAAGACAGAGGCACCCCAAACTTTAGGGTTGCTCTGTTGACAAGAACCTCCACTTCGTTACACCTTAAATATCCCAGGAAAGAGAAAAATGGATAAAGAAGTTGTGGTCCTTATGTACAATGGAATATCACTCAGCCATGAAATCAACGTCATAAGGCTAGTAGCAGCATGATGAGTGGATTTAGGTACGACGATTCTAAGTGAAATAAGTCACACAGAAAAAGACACTTATCATAAGATATCACTTATAGAGGGAATGTACAAACCGCTACCCTTGAACTGAATTACAAAACAGAATAGAGTCACACGTTTAGAAAACACACTATGGCTGCTTAACGGGAAAGGTGAGGTGGGGTGATGCATAAAACAAGGGTTTCAAATTATCTCAGATACCGTTCCATAAACCCAATATGTAATAGACAAGACCTACTCCTTGCTCAATGAATTGGACTCAACACCCCCTATTCACCGCCCGAGAATATATCTGACTAGTAAGAATCTTAAAACCTATGTATTGATAACGCTCTGTAAGTGAGTCAAGTGGGTGTAAAGCGGCAGAAACAGAGCAGTGAAAAGCTGCTAAACCCCATTATAAAAATCAATTACTTTTAAAAACCCGTGAAACAAAGACAGTGAAAGAGAGAGAAATTCTTACAAAATTCGTTCAGGGGCTATGATGCCACCTGGATTGACCATATCTAGACCCACAGCTGATTGAGACATAAGGGTGGACACTCTTGGGGCTGAGAGGTTTGGTGAGGTTGGGTGAGCAAACGCAGCCCCTTTAAAGTAATACTGCGTGGTACCCATCCCATGGGTCCGAAATCTCCAGGTTCAAGGACATCTTCCTCCATCGAAAACATGCATGAGAAACCCAGAAGATGGTACACCGCGTGATCGGGAAAGGTTTGCAAAACGCACCTCATTTCTCATCTCCTTGTGCTTGGGTTCGCCTTTCCAGCCGCTTTACTAGCAATCTCCTTCCTTGGAGAATCAGCACCTTAACCTCCTGCTCCGTAAACGTTGCAGTTTGTCCTGAGGATGAACGGGAAGAGGGGGAACCAATGAGAGACTAGCTCTAGGTGTTGGGACAGGCACAGGTCACTCTATTTTCCCATCAGGAAGAAGAATTAACCACAGGCTCAGCCTGCCGCCCGGGACCAGAATAGGGCCTGAAGCAATCCTGCGCTTTTGCGGCAGCTCCCAAGAAAGCGAGTTGAAAAATGGAGCTCAGGGGCACTGCAATTCACAAACCTGCAGACTTATAAATGATGACTCTCGTCCACAAATATATTGAGGGAAGGCAACGAAGAGGATTTGAAAGCAAGGCAGAATTGCAGGAAACAGATTTCAGGAGGGAGATTCGAATCACCTTTAAAACACAGGAAAAGCGGCAAAAGCTCGATAATGATGCCCTTGGCCAAAAAGGGCGTATGCGTTTTTTCCTGAATATATTCAGGAAAAAACGCATACGCCCTTTTTGGCCAACCAAGCAACCTGGAAAGGCAAATCAGCGCTACAAAGAAGTCTCGCTTCCCATCGGTCAAAAGGGCCATGCTGAATAAAGTGTCAAAACCAGAAATGCAGGACAGGCCATGGAGAAACGGGGGCGTGGCTACGCTGAAGGGCGGGATGTAAATTGCCAACAGCCACTCTGGAGAAGTGCACGGTGTGTCCTGAAACATCTAAAAAACTCAGCTTAGGGAGCATAGGGCACTTCCACTCATGGGCGTATAAATTGGGAAAACTAAAAATCAGCAAGACACAGGCACCCCAAAGTTTCGGGCTGCTCTGTTGACAAGAACCGCCACTTGGTTACACCTTAAATATCCCAGGAAAGAGAAAAATGGATAAAGAAGTTGTGGTCCTTATGTACAATGGAATATCACTCAGCCATGAAATCAACGTCATAAGGCTAGTAGCAGCATGATGAGTGGATTTAGGTACGACGATTCTAAGTGAAATAAGTCACACAGAAAAAGACACTTGTCATAAGATATCACTTATAGAGGGAATGTAAAAACCGCTACCCTTGAACTGAATTACAAAACAGAATAGAGTCACACGTTTAGAAAACACACTATGGCTGCTTAACGGGAAAGGTGAGGTGGGGTGATGCATAACACAAGGGTTTCAAATTATCTCAGATACCGTTCCATAAACCCAATATGTAATAGACAAGACCTACTCCTTGCTCAAGGAATTGGACTCAGCACCCCCTATTCACCGCCCAAGAATATATCTGACTAGTAAGAATCTTAAAAACTATGCATTGATATCTCACTGTAATGGAGTCAAGTGGGTGTAAAGCGGCAAAAACACAGCAGTGAAAAGCAGGTAAACCCCATTATAAAAATCAATTACTTTTAAAAACCCGTGAAACAAAGACAGTGAAAGAGAGAGAAATTCTTACAAAAGTCGTTCAGGGGCTGTGATGCCACCTGGATTGACCATATCTAGACCCACAGCTGATTGAGACATAAGGGTGGACAGTCTTGGGGCTGAGAGGTTTGGTGAGGTTCGGTGAGCAAACGCAGACACTTTAAAGTAATACTGCGTGGTACCCATCCCATGGGTCCCAAATCTCCAGGTTCAAGGGCATCTTCCTACATCGAAAACATGCATGAGAAACCCAGAAGATGGTACACCGTGTGATCGGGAAAGGTTTCTAAAACGCACCTCATTTCTCAGCTCCTTGTGCTCGGGTTCGCCATTCCAGCCGCTTTACTAGCAATCTCCGTCCTTGGAGAATCAGCACCTTTAACCTCCTGTTCTGTACAGGTTGCAATTTGTCCTGAGGATGAACGGGAAGAGTGGGATCCAATGAGAGACTAGCTCTAGGTGTTGGAACAGGCACAGGTCACTCTATTTTCCCATCAGGAAGAAGAATTAACCACAGGCTCAGCCTGCCGCCCGGGACCACAATAGTGCCTGAAGCAATCCTGCGCTTTTGCGGCCAGCTCCCAAGAAAGCGAGTTGAAAAATGGAGCTCAGGAGCACTGCAATTCACAAACCTGCAGACTTATAAATGATGACTCTCGTCCACAAATATATTGATGGAAGGAAACGAAGAGGATTTGAAAGCAAGGCAGAATTGCAGGAAACATATTTCAGGAGGGAGATTCGAATCGCCTTTAAAGCACAGGAAAAGCGGCAAAACCTCGACAATGATATCCTTGGCCAAAAAGGGCGTATGCGTTTTTTTCCTGAATATATTCAGGAAAAAACGCATACGCCCTTTTTGGCCAAACAAGCAACCTGGAAAGGCAAATCAGCGCTACAAAGAAGTCTCGCTTCCCATCGGTCAAAAGGGCCATGCTGAATAAAGTGTCAAAACCAGAAATGCAGGACAGGCCATGGAGAAACGGGAGCCTGGCTACGCTGATGGGCGGGATGAAAATTGCCAACAGCCACTCTTGAGAAGTGCACGGTGTGTCCTGAAACATCTACAAAACTCAGCTTAGGGAGCATGGGGCACATCCACTCATGGGCGTATAAATTGGGAAAACTAAAAATCAGCAAGACACAGGCACCTCAAAATTTAGGGCTGCTCTGTTGACAAGAACCTCCACTTTGTTACACCTTAAATATCCCAGGAAAGAGAAAAATGGATAAAGAAGTTGTGGTCCTTATGTACAATGGAATATCACTCAGCCATGAAATCAACGTCATAAGGCTAGTAGCAACATGATGAGTGGATTTAGGTACGACGATTCTAACTGAAATAAGTCACACAGAAAAAGACACTTATCATAAGATATCACTTATAGAGGGAATGTAAAAACCGCTACCCTTGAACTGAATTACAAAACAGAATAGAGTCACACGTTTAGAAAACACACTATGGCTGCTTAACGGGAAAGGTGAGGTGGGGTGATGCATAAAACAAGGGTTTCAAATTATCTCAGATACCGTTCCATAAACCCAATATGTAATAGACAAGACCTACTCCTTGCTCAAGGAATTGGACTCAACACCCCCTATTCACCGCCCAAGAATATATCTGACTAGTAAGAATCTTAAAACCTATGCATTGATATCTCTCTGTAAGTGAGTCAAGTGGGTGTAAAGCGGCAAAAACACAGCAGTGAAAAGCAGGTCAACCCCATTATAAAAATCAATTACTTTTAAAAACCCGTGAAACAAAGACAGTGAAAGAGAGAGAAATTCTTACAAAAGTCGTTCAGGGGCTGTGATGCCACCTGGATTGACCATATCTAGACCCACAGCTGATTGAGACATAAGGGTGGACACTCTTGGGGCTGAGAGGTTTGGTGAGGTTGGGTGAGCAAACGCAGACCCATTAAAGTAATACTGCGTGGTACCCATCCCATGGGTCCCAAATCTCCAGGTTCAAGGGCATCTTCCTACATCGAAAACATGCATGAGAAACCCAGAAGATGGTACACCGTGTGATCGGGAAAGGTTTCTAAAACGCACCTCATTTCTCATCTCCTTGTGCTCCGGTTCGCCTTTCCAGCCGCTTTACTAGCAATCTCCCTCCTTGGAGAATCAGCACCTTTAACCTCCTGTTCCGTACAGGTTGCAATTTGTCCTGAGGATGAACGGGAAGAGGGGGAACCAATGAGAGACTAGCTCTAGGTGTTGGGACAGGCACAGGTCACTCTATTTTCCCATCAGGAAGAAGAATTAACCACAGGCTCAGCCTGCCGCCTGGGACCAGAATAGGGCCTGAAGCAATCCTGCGCTTTTGCGGCCAGCGCCCAAGAAAGCGAGTTGAAAAATGGAGCTCAGGGGCACTGCAATTCACAAACCTGCAGAATTATAAATGATGACTCTCGTCCACGAATATATTGAGGGAAGGCAACGAAGACGATTTGAAAGCAAGGCAGAATTGCAGGAAACAGATTTGAGGAGGGAGATTCGAATCGCCTTTAAAGCACAGGAAAAGCGGCAAAACCTCGACAATGATGCCCTTGGGCAAAAAGGGCGTATGCGTTTTTTCCTGAATATATTCAGGAAAAAACGCATACGCCCTTTTTGGCCAACCAAGCAACCTGGAAAGGCAAATCAGCGCTACAAAGAAGTCTCGCTTCCCATCGGTCAAAAGGGCCATGCTGAATAAAGTGTCAAAACCAGAAATGCAGGACAGGCCATGGAGAAACGGGAGCCTGGCTACGCTGATGGGCGGGATGTAAATTGCCAACAGCCACTCTGGAGAAGTGCACGGTGTGTCCTGAAACATCTAAACAACTCAGCTTAGGGAGCATAGGGCACTTCAACTCATGGGCGTATAAATTGGGAAAACTAAAAATCAGCAAGACAGAGGCACCCCAAACTTTAGGGTTGCTCTGTTGACAAGAACCTCCACTTCGTTACACCTTAAATATCCCAGGAAAGAGAAAAATGGATAAAGAAGTTGTGGTCCTTATGTACAATGGAATATCACTCAGCCATGAAATCAACGTCATAAGGCTAGTAGCAGCATGATGAGTGGATTTAGGTACGACGATTCTAAGTGAAATAAGTCACACAGAAAAAGACACTTATCATAAGATATCACTTATAGAGGGAATGTACAAACCGCTACCCTTGAACTGAATTACAAAACAGAATAGAGTCACACGTTTAGAAAACACACTATGGCTGCTTAACGGGAAAGGTGAGGTGGGGTGATGCATAAAACAAGGGTTTCAAATTATCTCAGATACCGTTCCATAAACCCAATATGTAATAGACAAGACCTACTCCTTGCTCAATGAATTGGACTCAACACCCCCTATTCACCGCCCGAGAATATATCTGACTAGTAAGAATCTTAAAACCTATGTATTGATAACGCTCTGTAAGTGAGTCAAGTGGGTGTAAAGCGGCAGAAACAGAGCAGTGAAAAGCTGCTAAACCCCATTATAAAAATCAATTACTTTTAAAAACCCGTGAAACAAAGACAGTGAAAGAGAGAGAAATTCTTACAAAATTCGTTCAGGGGCTATGATGCCACCTGGATTGACCATATCTAGACCCACAGCTGATTGAGACATAAGGGTGGACACTCTTGGGGCTGAGAGGTTTGGTGAGGTTGGGTGAGCAAACGCAGCCCCTTTAAAGTAATACTGCGTGGTACCCATCCCATGGGTCCGAAATCTCCAGGTTCAAGGACATCTTCCTCCATCGAAAACATGCATGAGAAACCCAGAAGATGGTACACCGCGTGATCGGGAAAGGTTTGCAAAACGCACCTCATTTCTCATCTCCTTGTGCTTGGGTTCGCCTTTCCAGCCGCTTTACTAGCAATCTCCTTCCTTGGAGAATCAGCACCTTAACCTCCTGCTCCGTAAACGTTGCAGTTTGTCCTGAGGATGAACGGGAAGAGGGGGAACCAATGAGAGACTAGCTCTAGGTGTTGGGACAGGCACAGGTCACTCTATTTTCCCATCAGGAAGAAGAATTAACCACAGGCTCAGCCTGCCGCCCGGGACCAGAATAGGGCCTGAAGCAATCCTGCGCTTTTGCGGCAGCTCCCAAGAAAGCGAGTTGAAAAATGGAGCTCAGGGGCACTGCAATTCACAAACCTGCAGACTTATAAATGATGACTCTCGTCCACAAATATATTGAGGGAAGGCAACGAAGAGGATTTGAAAGCAAGGCAGAATTGCAGGAAACAGATTTCAGGAGGGAGATTCGAATCACCTTTAAAACACAGGAAAAGCGGCAAAAGCTCGATAATGATGCCCTTGGCCAAAAAGGGCGTATGCGTTTTTTCCTGAATATATTCAGGAAAAAACGCATACGCCCTTTTTGGCCAACCAAGCAACCTGGAAAGGCAAATCAGCGCTACAAAGAAGTCTCGCTTCCCATTGGTCAAAAGGGCCATGCTGAATAAAGTGTCAAAACCAGAAATGCAGGACAGGCCATGGAGAAACGGGGGCGTGGCTACGCTGAAGGGCGGGATGTAAATTGCCAACAGCCACTCTGGAGAAGTGCACGGTGTGTCCTGAAACATCTAAAAAACTCAGCTTAGGGAGCATAGGGCACTTCCACTCATGGGCGTATAAATTGGGAAAACTAAAAATCAGCAAGACACAGGCACCCCAAAGTTTCGGGCTGCTCTGTTGACAAGAACCGCCACTTGGTTACACCTTAAATATCCCAGGAAAGAGAAAAATGGATAAAGAAGTTGTGGTCCTTATGTACAATGGAATATCACTCAGCCATGAAATCAACGTCATAAGGCTAGTAGCAGCATGATGAGTGGATTTAGGTACGACGATTCTAAGTGAAATAAGTCACACAGAAAAAGACACTTGTCATAAGATATCACTTATAGAGGGAATGTAAAAACCGCTACCCTTGAACTGAATTACAAAACAGAATAGAGTCACACGTTTAGAAAACACACTATGGCTGCTTAACGGGAAAGGTGAGGTGGCATGATGCATAAAACAAGGGTTTCAAATTATCTCTGATACCGTTCCATAAACCCAATATGTAATAGACAAGACCTACTCCTTGCTCAATGAATTGGACTCAACACCCCCTATTCACTGCCCAAGAATATATCTGACTAGTAAGAATCTTAAAACCTATGCATTGATATCTCTCTGTAAGTGAGTCATGTGGGTGTAAAGCGGCAAAAACACAGCAGTGAAAAGCAGGTAAACCCCATTATAAAAATCAATTACTTTTAAAAACCCGTGAAACAAAGACAGTGAAAGAGAGAGAAATTCTTACAAAAGTCGTTCAGGGGCTGTGATGCCACCTGGATTGACCATATCTAGACCCACAGCTGATTGAGACATAAGGGTGGACACTCTTGGGGCTGAGAGGTTTGGTGAGGTTGGGTGAGCAAACGCAGACCCTTTAAAGTAATACTGCGTGGTACCCATCCCATGGGTCCCAAATCTCCAGGTTCAAGGGCATCTTCCTACATCGAAAACATGCATGAGAAACCCAGAAGATGGTACACCGTGTGATCGGGAAAGGTTTCTAAAACGCACCTCATTTCTCATCTCCTTGTGCTCGGGTTCGCCATTCCAGCCTCTTTACTAGCAATCTCCCTCCTTGGAGAATCAGCACCGTTAACCTCCGGTTCCGTACAGGTTGCAATTTGTCCTGAGGATGAACGGGAAGAGGGGGAACCAATGAGAGACTAGCTCTAGGTGTTGGGACAGGCACAGGTCACTCTATTTTCCCCTCAGGAAGAAGAATTAACCACAGGCTCAGCCTGCCGCCCGGGACCAGAATAGGGCCTGAAGCAATCCTGCGCTTTTGCGGCCAGCGCCCAAGAAAGCGAGTTGAAAAATGGAGCTCAGGGGCACTGCAATTCACAAACCTGCAGACTTATAAATGATGACTCTCGTCCACAAATATATTGAGGGAAGGCAACGAAGAGGATTTGAAAGCAAGGCAGAATTGTAGGAAACAGATTTGAGGAGGGAGATTCGAATCGCCTTTAAAGCACAGGAAAAGCGGCAAAACCTCGACAATGATGCCCTTGGGCAAAAAGGGCGTATGCGTTTTTTCCTGAATATATTCAGGAAAAAACGCATACGCCCTTTTTGGCCAACCAAGCAACCTGGAAAGGCAAATCAGCGCTACAAAGAAGTCTCGCTTCCCATCGGTCAAAAGGGCCATGCTGAATAAAGTGTCAAAACCAGAAATGCAGGACAGGCCATGGAGAAACGGGAGCCTGGCTACGCTGATGGGCGGGATGTAAATTGCCAACAGCCACTCTGGAGAAGTGCACGGTGTGTCCTGAAACATCTAAAAAACTGAGCTTAGGGAGCATAGGGCACATCCACTCATGGGCGTATAAATTGGGAAAACTAAAAATCAGCAAGACACAGGCACCCCAAAGTTTAGGGCTGCTCTGTTGACAAGAATCTCCCCTTCGTTAAACCTTAAATATCCCAGGAAAGAGAAAAATGGATAAAGAAGTTGTGGTCCTTATGTACAATGGAATATCACTCAGCCATGAAATCAACGTCATAAGGCTAGTAGCAGCATGATGATTGGATTTAGGTACGACGATTCTAAGTGAAATAAGTCACACAGAAAAAGACACTTATCATAAGATATGACTTATAGAGGGAATGTAAAAACCGCTACCCTTGAACTGAATTACAAAACAGAATAGAGTCACACGTTTAGAAAACACACTATGGCTGCTTAACGGGAAAGGTGAGGTGGGGTGATGCATACAACAAGGGTTTCAAATTATCTCAGATACTGTTCCATAAACCCAATATGTAATAGACAAGCCCTACTCCTTCCTCAATGAAGTGGACTCAACACCCACAATTCACCGCCCAAGAATATATCTGACTAGTAAGAATCTTGAAACCTATGCATTGATATCTCTCTGTAAGTGAGTCAAGTGGGTGTAAAGCGGCAAAATCACAGCACTGAAAAGCAGGTAAACCCCATTATAAAAATCAATTACTTTGAAAAACCCGTGAAACAAAGACAGTGAAAGAGAGAGAAATTCTTACAAAATTCGTACAGGGGCTGTGATGCCACCTGGATTGACCATATCTAGACCCACAGCTGATTGAGACATAAGGGTGGACACTCTTGGGGCTGAGAGGTTTGGTGAGGTTGGGTGAGCAAACGCAGACCCTTTAAAGTAATACTGCGTGGTACCCATCCCATGGGTCCCAAATCTCCAGGTTCAAGGGCATCTTCCTACATCAGAAACATGCATGAGAAACCCAGAAGATGGTACACCGTGTGATCGGGAAAGGTTTCTAAAACGCACCTCATTTCTCATCTCCTTGTGCTCGGGTTCGCCATTCCAGCTGCTTTACTAGCAATCTCCCTCCTGGGAGAATCAGCACCTTTAACCTCCTGTTCCGTACAGGTTGCAATTTGTCCTGAGGATGAACGGGAAGAGGGGGAACAAATGAGAGACTAGCTCTAGGTGTTGGGACAGGCACAGGTCACTCTATTTTCCCATCAGGAAGAAGAATTAACCACAGGCTCAGCCTGCCGCCCGGGACCAGAATAGGGCCTGAAGCAATCCTTCGCTTTTGCGGCCAGCTCCCAAGAAAGCGAGTTGAAAAATGGAGCCCAGGGGCACTGCAATTCACAAACCTGCAGACTTATAAATGATGACTCTCGTCCACGAATATATTGAGGGAAGGCAACGAAGAGGATTTGAAAGCAAGGCAGAATTGCAGGAAACAGATTTCAGGAGGGAGATTCGAAATGCCTTTAAAGCACAGGAAAAGCGGCAAAACCTCGACAATGATGCCTTTGGCCAAAAAGGGCGTATGCGTTTTTTCCTGAATATATTCAGGAAAAAACGCATACGCCCTTTTTGGCCAACCAAGCAACCTGGAAAGGCAAATCAGCGCTACAAAGAAGTCTCGCTTCCCATCGGTCAAAAGGGCCATGCTGAATAAAGTGTCAAAACCAGAAATTCAGGACAGGCCATGGAGAAACGGGAGCCTGGCTACGCTGATGGGCGGGATGTAAATTGCCAACAGCCACTCTGGAGAAGTGCACGGTGTGTCCTGAAATATCTAAAATACTCAGCTTAGGGACCATAGGGCACTTCCACTCATGGACGTATAAATTGGGAAAACTAAAAATCAGCAAGACACAGGCACCCCAAAGTTTAGGGCTGCTCTATTGACAAGAACCTCCACTTAGTTACACCTTAAGTATCCCAGGAGAGAGAAAAATGGATAAAGAAGTTGTGGTCCTTATGTACAATGGAATATCACTCAGCCATGTAATCAACGTCATAAGGCTAGTAGCAGCATGATGAGTGGATTTAGGTACGACGATTCTAAGTGAAATAAGTCACACAGAAAAAGACACTTATCATAAGATATCACTTATAGAGGGAATGTAAAAACCGCTACCCTTGAACTGAATTACAAAACAGAATAGAGTCACACGTTTAGAAAACACACTATGGCTGCTTAACGGGAAAGGTGAGGTGGGGTGATGCATAACACAAGGGTTTCAAATTATCTCAGATACCGTTCCATAAACCCAATATGTAATAGACAAGACCTACTCCTTGCTCAAGGAATTGGACTCAGCACCCCCTATTCACCGCCCAAGAATATATCTGACTAGTAAGAATCTTAAAAACTATGCATTGATATCTCACTGTAATGGAGTCAAGTGGGTGTAAAGCGGCAAAAACACAGCAGTGAAAAGCAGGTAAACCCCATTATAAAAATCAATTACTTTTAAAAACCCGTGAAACAAAGACAGTGAAAGAGAGAGAAATTCTTACAAAAGTCGTTCAGGGGCTGTGATGCCACCTGGATTGACCATATCTAGACCCACAGCTGATTGAGACATAAGGGTGGACAGTCTTGGGGCTGAGAGGTTTGGTGAGGTTCGGTGAGCAAACGCAGACACTTTAAAGTAATACTGCGTGGTACCCATCCCATGGGTCCCAAATCTCCAGGTTCAAGGGCATCTTCCTACATCGAAAACATGCATGAGAAACCCAGAAGATGGTACACCGTGTGATCGGGAAAGGTTTCTAAAACGCACCTCATTTCTCAGCTCCTTGTGCTCGTGTTCCCCATTACAGCCGCTTTACTAGCAATCTCCGTCCTTGGAGAATCAGCACCTTTAACCTCCTGTTCTGTACAGGTTGCAATTTGTCCTGAGGATGAACGGGAAGAGTGGGATCCAATGAGAGACTAGCTCTAGGTGTTGGAACAGGCACAGGTCACTCTATTTTCCCATCAGGAAGAAGAATTAACCACAGGCTCAGCCTGCCGCCCGGGACCACAATAGTGCCTGAAGCAATCCTGCGCTTTTGCGGCCAGCTCCCAAGAAAGCGAGTTGAAAAATGGAGCTCAGGAGCACTGCAATTCACAAACCTGCAGACTTATAAATGATGACTCTCGTCCACAAATATATTGATGGAAGGAAACGAAGAGGATTTGAAAGCAAGGCAGAATTGCAGGAAACATATTTCAGGAGGGAGATTCGAATCGCCTTTAAAGCACAGGAAAAGCGGCAAAACCTCGACAATGATATCCTTGGCCAAAAAGGGCGTATGCGTTTTTTTCCTGAATATATTCAGGAAAAAACGCATACGCCCTTTTTGGCCAAACAAGCAACCTGGAAAGGCAAATCAGCGCTACAAAGAAGTCTCGCTTCCCATCGGTCAAAAGGGCCATGCTGAATAAAGTGTCAAAACCAGAAATGCAGGACAGGCCATGGAGAAACGGGAGCCTGGCTACGCTGATGGGCGGGATGAAAATTGCCAACAGCCACTCTTGAGAAGTGCACGGTGTGTCCTGAAACATCTACAAAACTCAGCTTAGGGAGCATGGGGCACATCCACTCATGGGCGTATAAATTGGGAAAACTAAAAATCAGCAAGACACAGGCACCTCAAAATTTAGGGCTGCTCTGTTGACAAGAACCTCCACTTTGTTACACCTTAAATATCCCAGGAAAGAGAAAAATGGATAAAGAAGTTGTGGTCCTTATGTACAATGGAATATCACTCAGCCATGAAATCAACGTCATAAGGCTAGTAGCAGCATGATGAGTGGATTTAGGTACGACGATTCTAACTGAAATAAGTCACACAGAAAAAGACACTTATCATAAGATATCACTTATAGAGGGAATGTAAAAACCGCTACCCTTGAACGGAATTACAAAACAGAATAGAGTCACACGTTTAGAAAACACACTATGGCTGCTTAACGGGAAAGGTGAGGTGGGGTGATGCATAAAACAAGGGTTTCAAATTATCTCAGATACCGTTCCATAAACCCAATATGTAATAGACAAGACCTACTCCTTGCTCAAGGAATTGGACTCAACACCCCCTATTCACCGCCCAAGAATATATCTGACTAGTAAGAATCTTAAAACCTATGCATTGATATCTCTCTGTAAGTGAGTCAAGTGGGTGTAAAGCGGCAAAAACACAGCAGTGAAAAGCAGGTCAACCCCATTATAAAAATCAATTACTTTTAAAAACCCGTGAAACAAAGACAGTGAAAGAGAGAGAAATTCTTACAAAAGTCGTTCAGGGGCTGTGATGCCACCTGGATTGACCATATCTAGACCCACAGCTGATTGAGACATAAGGGTGGACACTCTTGGGGCTGAGAGGTTTGGTGAGGTTGGGTGAGCAAACGCAGACCCATTAAAGTAATACTGCGTGGTACCCATCCCATGGGTCCCAAATCTCCAGGTTCAAGGGCATCTTCCTACATCGAAAACATGCATGAGAAACCCAGAAGATGGTACACCGTGTGATCGGGAAAGGTTTCTAAAACGCACCTCATTTCTCATCTCCTTGTGCTCCGGTTCGCCTTTCCAGCCGCTTTACTAGCAATCTCCCTCCTTGGAGAATCAGCACCTTTAACCTCCTGTTCCGTACAGGTTGCAATTTGTCCTGAGGATGAACGGGAAGAGGGGGAACCAATGAGAGACTAGCTCTAGGTGTTGGGACAGGCACAGGTCACTCTATTTTCCCATCAGGAAGAAGAATTAACCACAGGCTCAGCCTGCCGCCCGGGACCACAATAGTGCCTGAAGCAATCCTGCGCTTTTGCGGCCAGCTCCCAAGAAAGCGAGTTGAAAAATGGAGCTCAGGAGCACTGCAATTCACAAACCTGCAGACTTATAAATGATGACTCTCGTCCACAAATATATTGATGGAAGGAAACGAAGAGGATTTGAAAGCAAGGCAGAATTGCAGGAAACATATTTCAGGAGGGAGATTCGAATCGCCTTTAAAGCACAGGAAAAGCGGCAAAACCTCGACAATGATGTCCTTGGCCAAAAAGGGCGTATGCGTTTTTTTCCTGAATATATTCAGGAAAAAACGCATACGCCCTTTTTGGCCAACCAAGCAACCTGGAAAGGCAAATCAGCGCTACAAAGAAGTCTCGCTTCCCATCGGTCAAAAGGGCCATGCTGAATAAAGTGTCAAAACCAGAAATGCAGGACAGGCCATGGAGAAACGGGAGCCTGGCTACGCTGATGGGCGGGATGAAAATTGCCAACAGCCACTCTTGAGAAGTGCACGGTGTGTCCTGAAACATCTACAAAACTCAGCTTAGGGAGCATGGGGCACATCCACTCATGGGCGTATAAATTGGGAAAACTAAAAATCAGCAAGACACAGGCACCTCAAAATTTAGGGCTGCTTTGTTGACAAGAACCTCCACTTGGTTACACCTTAAATATCCCAGGAAAGAGAAAAATGGATAAAGAAGTTGTGGTCCTTATGTACAATGGAATATCACTCGGCCATGAAATCAACGTCATAAGGCTAGTAGCAGCATGATGAGTGGATTTAGGTACGACGATTCTAACTGAAATAAGTCACACAGAAAAAGACACTTATCATAAGATATCACTTATAGAGGGAATGTAAAAACCGCTACCCTTGAACGGAATTACAAAACAGAATAGAGTCACACGTTTAGAAAACACACTATGGCTGCTTAACGGGAAAGGTGAGGTGGGGTGATGCATAAAACAAGGGTTTCAAATTAGCTCAGATACCGTTCCATAAACCCAATATGTAATAGACAAGACCTACTCCTTGCTCAAGGAATTGGACTCAGCACCCCCTATTCACCGCCCAAGAATATATCTGACTAGTAAGAATCTTAAAACCTATGCATTGATATCTCTCTGTAAGTGAGTCAAGTGGGTGTAAAGCGGCAAAATCACAGCAGTGAAAAGCAGGTAAACCCCATTATAAAAATCAATTACTTTTAAAAACCCGTGAAACAAAGACAGTGAAAGAGAGAGAAATTCTTACAAAAGTCGTTCAGGGGCTGTGATGCCACCTGGATTGACCATATCTAGACCCACAGCTGATTGAGACATAAGGGTGGACACTCTTGGGGCTGAGAGGTTTGGTGAGGTTGGGTGAGCAAACGCAGACCCTTTAAAGTAATACTGCGTGGTACCCATCCCATGGGTCCCAAATCTCCAGGTTCAAGGGCATCTTCCTACATCGAAAACATGCATGAGAAACCCAGAAGATGGTACACCGTGTGATCGGGAAAGGTTTCTAAAACGCACCTCATTTCTCATCTCCTTGTGCTCGGGTTCGCCTTTCCAGCCGCTTTACTAGCAATCTCCCTCCTTGGAGAATCAGCACCTTTAACCTCCTGTTCCGTACAGGTTGCAATTTGTCCTGAGGATGAACGGGAAGAGGGGGAACCAATGAGAGACTACCTCTAGGTGTTGGGACAGGCACAGGTCACTCTATTTTCCCATCAGGAAGAAGAATTAACCACAGGCTCAGCCTGCCGCCTGGGACCAGAATAGGGCCTGAAGCAATCCTGCGCTTTTGCGGCCAGCGCCCAAGAAAGCGAGTTGAAAAATGGAGCTCAGGGGCACTGCAATTCACAAACCTGCAGAATTATAAATGATGACTCTCGTCCACGAATATATTGAGGGAAGGCAACGAAGACGATTTGAAAGCAAGGCAGAATTGCAGGAAACAGATTTCAGGAGGGAGATTCGAATCGCCTTTAAAGCACAGGAAAAGCGGCAAAACCTCGACAATGATGCCCTTGGCCAAAAAGGGCGTATGCGTTTTTTCCTGAATATATTCAGGAAAAAACGCATACGCCCTTTTTGGCCAAACAAGCAACCTGGAAAGGGAAATCAGCGCTACAAAGAAGTCTCGCTTCCCATCGGTCAAAAAGGCCATGCTGAATAAAGTGTCAAAACCAGAAATGCAGGACAGGCCATGGAGAAACGGGAGCCTGGCTACGCTGATGGGCAGGATGTAAATTCCCAACAGCCACTCTGGAGAAGTGCACGGTGTGTCCTGAAACATCTAAAAAACTCAGCTTAGGGACCATAGGGCACTTCCACTCATGGGCGTATAAATTGGGAAAACTAAAAATCAGCAAGACACAGGCACCCCAAAGTTTAGGGCTGCTCTGTTGACAAGAACCTCCACTTGGTTACACCTTCAATATCCCAGGAAAGAGAAAAATGGATAAAGAAGTTGTGGTCCTTATGTACAATGGAATATCACTCAGCCATGAAATCAACTTCATAAGGCTAGTAGCAGCATGATGAGTGGATTTAGGTACGACGATTCTAAGTGAAATAAGTCACACAGAAAAAGACACTTATCATAAGATATCACTTATAGAGGGAATGTAAAAACCGAGACCCTTGAACTGAATTACAAAACAGAATAGAGTCACACGTTTAGAAAACACACTATGGCTGCTTAACGGGAAAGGTGAGGTGGGGTGATGCATAAAACAAGGGTTTCAAATTAGCTCAGATACCGTTCCATAAACCCAATATGTAATAGACAAGACCTACTCCTTGCTCAAGGAATTGGACTCAGCACCCCCTATTCACCGCCCAAGAATATATCTGACTAGTAAGAATCTTAAAACCTATGCATTGATATCTCTCTGTAAGTGAGTCAAGTGGGTGTAAAGCGGCAAAATCACAGCACTGAAAAGCAGGTAAACCCCATTATAAAAATCAATTACTTTTAAAAACCCGTGAAACAAAGACAGTGAAAGAGAGAGAAGTTCTTACAAAAGTCGTTCAGGGGCTGTGATGCCACCTGGATTGACCATATCTAGACCCACAGCTGATTGAGACATAAGGGTGGACAGTCTTGGGGATGAGAGGTTTGGTGAGGTTCGGTGAGCAAACGCAGACACTTTAAAGTAATACTGCGTGGTACCCATCCCATGGGTCCCAAATCTCCAGGTTCAAGGGCATCTTCCTACATCGAAAACATGCATGAGAAACCCAGAAGATGGTACACCGTGTGATCGGGAAAGGTTTCTAAAACGCACCTCATTTCTCAGCTCCTTGTGCTCGTGTTCCCCATTACAGCCGCTTTACTAGCAATCTCCGTCCTTGGAGAATCAGCACCTTTAACCTCCTGTTCCGTACAGGTTGCAATTTGTCCTGAGGATGAACGGGAAGAGTGGGATCCAATGAGAGACTAGCTCTAGGTGTTGGAACAGGCACAGGTCACTCTATTTTCCCATCAGGAAGAAGAATTAACCACAGGCTCAGCCTGCCGCCCGGGACCACAATAGTGCCTGAAGCAATCCTGCGCTTTTGCGGCCAGCTCCCAAGAAAGCGAGTTGAAAAATGGAGCTCAGGAGCACTGCAATTCACAAACCTGCAGACTTACAAATGATGACTCTCGTCCACAAATATATTGATGGAAGGAAACGAAGAGGATTTGAAAGCAAGGCAGAATTGCAGGAAACATATTTCAGGAGGGAGATTCGAATCGCCTTTAAAGCACAGGAAAAGCGGCAAAACCTCGACAATGATGTCCTTGGCCAAAAAGGGCGTATGCGTTTTTTTCCTGAATATATTCAGGAAAAAACGCATACGCCCTTTTTGGCCAACCAAGCAACCTGGAAAGGCAAATCAGCGCTACAAAGAAGTCTCGCTTCCCATCGGTCAAAAGGGCCATGCTGAATAAAGTGTCAAAACCAGAAATGCAGGACAGGCCATGGAGAAACGGGAGCCTGGCTACGCTGATGGGCGGGATGAAAATTGCCAACAGCCACTCTTGAGAAGTGCACGGTGTGTCCTGAAACATCTACAAAACTCAGCTTAGGGAGCATGGGGCACATCCACTCATGGGCGTATAAATTGGGAAAACTAAAAATCAGCAAGACACAGGCACCTCAAAATTTAGGGCTGCTCTGTTGACAAGAACCTCCACTTTGTTACACCTTAAATATCCCAGGAAAGAGAAAAATGGATAAAGAAGTTGTGGTCCTTATGTACAATGGAATATCACTCGGCCATGAAATCAACGTCATAAGGCTAGTAGCAGCATGATGAGTGGATTTAGGTACGACGATTCTAACTGAAATAAGTCACACAGAAAAAGACACTTATCATAAGATATCACTTATAGAGGGAATGTAAAAACCGCTACCCTTGAACGGAATTACAAAACAGAATAGAGTCACACGTTTAGAAAACACACTATGGCTGCTTAACGGGAAAGGTGAGGTGGGGTGATGCATAAAACAAGGGTTTCAAATTATCTCAGATACCGTTCCATAAACCCAATATGTAATAGACAAGACCTACTCCTTGCTCAAGGAATTGGACTCAGCACCCCCTATTCACCGCCCAAGAATATATCTGACTAGTAAGAATCTTAAAACCTATGCATTGATATCTCTCTGTAAGTGAGTCAAGTGGGTGTAAAGCGGCAAAATCACAGCAGTGAAAAGCAGGTAAACCCCATTATAAAAATCAATTACTTTTAAAAACCCGTGAAACAAAGACAGTGAAAGAGAGAGAAATTCTTACAAAAGTCGTTCAGGGGCTGTGATGCCACCTGGATTGACCATATCTAGACCCACAGCTGATTGAGACATAACGGTGGACACTCTTGGGGCTGAGAGGTTTGGTGAGGTTGGGTGAGCAAACGCAGACCCTTTAAAGTAATACTGCGTGGTTCCCATCCCATGGGTCCCAAATCTCCAGGTTCAAGGGCATCTTCCTACATCGAAAACATGCATGAGAAACCCAGAAGATGGTACACCGTGTGATCGGGAAAGGTTTCTAAATCGCACCTCATTTCTCATCTCCTTGTGCTCGGGTTCGCCATTCCAGCCGCTTTACTAGCAATCTCCCTCCTTGGAGAATCAGCACCTTTAACCTCCTGTTCCGTACAGGTTGCAATTTGTCCTGAGGATGAACGGGAAGAGGGGGAACCAATGAGAGACTAGCTCTAGGTGTTGGGACAGGCACAGGTCACTCTATTTTCCCCTCAGGAAGAAGAATTAACCACAGGCTCAGCCTGCCGCCCGGGACCAGAATAGGGCCTGAAGCAATCCTGCGCTTTTGCGGCCAGCGCCCAAGAAAGCGAGTTGAAAAATGGAGCTCAGGGACACTGCAATTCACAAACCTGCAGACTTATAAATGATGACTCTCGTCCACAAATATATTGAGGGAAGGCAACGAAGAGGATTTGAAAGCAAGGCAGAACTGCAGGAAACAGATTTCAGGAGGGAGATTCGAATCGCCTTTAAAGCACAGGAAAAGCGGCAAAACCTCGACAATGATGCCCTTGGCCAAAAAGGGCGTATGCGTTTTTTCCTGAATATATTCAGGAAAAAACGCATACGCCCTTTTTGGCCAACCAAGCAACCTGGAAAGGCAAATCAGCGCTACAAAGAAGTCTCGCTTCCCATCGGTCAAAAGGGCCATGCTGAATAAAGTGTCAAAACCAGAAATGCAGGACAGGCCATGGAGAAACGGGAGCCTGGCTACGCTGATGGGCGGGATGTAAATTGCCAACAGCCACTCTGGAGAAGTGCACGGTGTGTCCTGAAACATCTACAAAACTCAGCTTAGGGAGCATAGGGCACATCCACTCATGGGCGTATAAATTGGGAAGACTAAAAATCAGCAAGACACAGGCACCCCAAAATTTAGGGCTGCTCTGTTGACAAGAACCTCCAATTCGTTACACCTTAAATATCCCAGGAAAGAGAAAAATGGATAAAGAAGTTGTGGTCCTTATGTACAATGGAATATCACTCAGCCATGAAATCAACGTCATAAGGCTAGTAGCAGCATGATGAGTGGATTTAGGTACGACGATTCTAAGTGAAATAAGTCACACAGAAAAAGACACTTATCATAAGATATCACTTATAGAGGGAATGTAAAAACCGCTACCCTTGAACTGAATTACAAAACAGAATAGAGTCACACGTTTAGAAAACACACTATGGCTGCTTAACGGGAAAGGTGAGGTGGGGTGATGCATACAACAAGGGTTTCAAATTATCTCAGATACCGTTCCATAAACCCAATATGTAATAGACAAGCCCTACTCCTTGTTCAATGAATTCGACTCAACACCCCCTATTCACCGCCCAAGAATATATCTGACTAGTAAGAATCTTAAAACCTATGCATTGATATCTCTCTGTAAGTGAGTCAAGTGGGTGTAAAGCGGCAAAATCACAGCAGTGAAAAGCAGGTAAACCCCATTATAAAAATCAATTACTTTTAAAAACCCGTGAAACAAAGACAGTGAAAGAGAGAGAAATTCTTACAAAATTCGTTCAGGGGCTGTGATGCCACCCAGATTGACCATATATAGACCCACAGCTGATTGAGACATAAGGGTGGACACTCTTGGGGCTGAGAGGTTTGGTGAGGTTGGGTGAGAAAACGCAGACCCTTTAAAGTAATACTGCGTTGTACCCATCCCATGGGTCCCAAATCTCCAGGTTCAAGGGCATCTTCCTACATCGAAAACATGCATGAGAAACCCAGAAGATGGTACACCGTGTGATCGGGAAAGGTTTCTAAAACGCACCTCATTTCTCATCTCCTTGTGCTCGGGTTCGCCATTCCAGCCGCTTTACTAGCAATCTCCCTCCTTGGAGAATCAGCACCTTTAACCTCCTGTTCCGTACAGGTTGCAATTTGTCCTGAGGATGAACGGGAAGAGGGGGAACCAATGAGAGACTAGCCCTAGGTGTTGGGACAGGCACAGGTCACTCTATTTTCCCATCAGGAAGAAGAATTAACCACAGGCTCAGCCTGCCGCCCGGGACCAGAATAGGGCCTGAAGCAATCCTGCGCTTTTGCGTCCAGCTCCCAAGAAAGCGAGGTGAAAAATGGAGCTCAGGGGCACTGCAATTCACAAACCTGCAGACTTATAAAAGATGACTCTCGTCCACAAATATATTGAAGGAAGGCAACGAAGAGGATTTGAAAGCAAGGCAGAATTGCAGGAAACAGATTTCAGGAAGGAGATTCGAATCGCCTTTAAAGCACAGGAAAAGCGGCAAAACCTCGACAATGATGCCCTTGGCCAAAAAGAGCGTATGCGTCTTTTCCTGAATATATTCAGGAAAAAACGCATACGCCCTTTTTGGCCAACCAAGCAACCTGGAAAGGCAAATCAGCGCTACAAAGAAGTCTCGCTTCCCATCGGTCAAAAGGGCCATGCTGAATAAAGTGTCAAAACCAGAAATGCAGGACAGGCCATGGAGAAACGGGAGCCTGGCTACGCTGATGGGCGGGATGTAAATTGACAACAGCCACTCTGGAGAAGTGCACGGTGTGTCCTGAAACATCTACAAAACTCAGCTTAGGGAGCATAGGGCACATCCACTCATGGGCATATAAATTGGGAAAACTAAAAATCAGCAAGACACAGGCACCCCAAAGTTTAGGGCTGCTCTGTTGACAAGAACCTCCACTTCGTTACACCTTAAATATCCCAGGAAAGAGAAAAATGGATAAAGAAGTTGTGGTCCTTATGTACAATGGAATATCACTCAGCCATGAAATCAACGTCATAAGGCTAGTAGCAGCATGATGAGTGGATTTAGGTACGACGATTCTAAGTGAAATAAGTCACACAGAAAAAGACACTTATCATAAGATATCACTTATAGAGGGAATGTAAAAACCGCTACCCTTGAACTGAATTACAAAACAGAATAGAGTCACACGTTTAGAAAACACACTATGGCTGCTTAACGGGAAAGGTGAGGTGGGGTGATGCATACAACAAGGGTTTCAAATTATCTCAGATACCGTTCCATAAACCCAATATGTAATAGACAAGCCCTACTCCTTGCTCAATGAATTGGACTCAACACCCCCTATTCACCGCCCAAGAATATATCTGACTAGTAAGAATCTTAAAACCTATGCATTGATATCTCTCTGTAAGTGAGTCAAGTGGGTGTAAAGCGGCGAAATCACAGCACTGAAAAGCAGGTAAACCCCATTATAAAAATCAATTACTTTTAAAAACCCGTGAAACAAAGACAGTGAAAGAGAGAGAAATTCTTACAAAATTCGGTCAGGGGCTGTGATGCCACCTAGATTGACCATATATAGACCCACAGCTGATTGAGACATAAGGGTGGACACTCTTGGGGCTGAGAGGTTTGGTGAGGTTGGGTGAGAAAACGCAGACCCTTTAAAGTAATACTGCGTTATACCCATCCCATGGGTCCCAAATCTCCAGGTTCAAGGGCATCTTCCTACATCGAAAACATGCATGAGAAACCCAGAAGATGGTACACCGTGTGATCGGGAAAGGTTTCTAAAACGCACCTCATTTCTCATCTCCTTGTGCTCGGGTTTGCCATTCCAGCCGCTTTACTCGCAATCTCCCTCCTTGGAGAATCAGCACCTTTAACCTCCTGTTCCGTACAGGTTGCAATTTGTCCTGAGGATGAACGGGAAGAGGGGGAACCAATGAGAGACTAGCTCTAGGTGTTGGGACAGGCACAGGTCACTCTATTTTCCCATCAGGAAGAAGAATTAACCACAGGCTCAGCCTGCCGCCCGGGACCAGAATAGGGCCTGAAGCAATCCTGCGCTTTTGCGGCCAGCTCCCAAGAAAGCGAGTTGAAAAATGGAGCCCAGGGGCACTGCAATTCACAAACCTGCAGACTTATAAATGATGACTCTCGTCCACGAATATATTGCGGGAAGGCAACGAGGACGATTTGAAAGCAAGGCAGAATTGCAGGAAACAGATTTCAGGAGGGAGATTCGAATCGCCTTTAAAGCACAGGAAAAGCGGCAAAACCTCGACAATGATGCCCTTGGCCAAAAAGGGCGTATGCGTTTTTTCCTGAATATATTCAGGAAAAAACGCATACGCCCTTTTTGGCCAAACAAGCAACCTGGAAAGGGAAATCAGCGCTACAAAGCAGTCTCGCTTCCCATCGGTCAAAAAGGCCATGCTGAATAAAGTGTCAAAACCAGAAATGCAGGACAGGCCATGGAGAAACGGGAGCCTGGCTACGCTGATGGGCGGGATGTAAATTCGCAACAGCCACTCTGGAGAAGTGCACGGTGTGTCCTGAAACATCTAAAAAACTCAGCTTAGGGACCATAGGGCACTTCCACTCATGGGCGTATAAATTGGGAAAACTAAAAATCAGCAAGACACAGGCACCCCAAAGTTTAGGGCTGCTCTGTTGACAAGAACCTCCACTTCGTTACACCTTAAATATCCCAGGAAAGAGAAAAATGGATAAAGAAGTTGTGGTCCTTATGTACAATGGAATATCACTCAGCCATGAAATCAACGTCATAAGGCTAGTAGCAGCATGATGAGTGGATTTAGGTACGACGATTCTAAGTGAAATAAGTCACACAGAAAAAGACACTTATCATAAGATATCACTTATAGAGGGAATGTAAAAACCGAGACCCTTGAACTGAATTACAAAACAGAATAGAGTCACACGTTTAGAAAACACACTATGGCTGCTTAACGGGAAAGGTGAGGTGGGGTGATGCATAAAACAAGGGTTTCAAATTATCTCAGATACCGTTCCATAAACCCAATATGTAATAGACAAGACCTACTCCTTGCTCAAGGAATTGGACTCAGCACCCCCTATTCACCGCCCAAGAATATATCTGACTAGTAAGAATCTTAAAACCTATGCATTGATATCTCTCTGTAAGTGAGTCAAGTGGGTGTAAAGCGGCAAAATCACAGCAGTGAAAAGCAGGTAAACCCCATTATAAAAATCAATTACTTTTAAAAACACGTGAAACAAAGACAGTGAAAGAGAGAGAAATTCTTACAAAAGTCGTTCAGGGGCTGTGATGCCACCTGGATTGACCATATCTAGACCCACAGCTGATTGAGACATAACGGTGGACACTCTTGGGGCTGAGAGGTTTGGTGAGGTTGGGTGAGCAAACGCAGACCCTTTAAAGTAATACTGCGTGGTACCCATCCCATGGGTCCCAAATCTCCAGGTTCAAGGGCATCTTCCTACATCGAAAACATGCATGAGAAACCCAGAAGATGGTACACCGTGTGATCGGGAAAGGTTTCTAAATCGCACCTCATTTCTCATCTCCTTGTGCTCGGGTTCGCCATTCCAGCCGCTTTACTAGCAATCTCCCTCCTTGGAGAATCAGCACCTTTAACCTCCTGTTCCGTACAGGTTGCAATTTGTCCTGAGGATGAACGGGAAGAGGGGGAACCAATGAGAGACTAGCTCTAGGTGTTGGTACAGGCACAGGTCACTCTATTTTCCCCTCAGGAAGAAGAATTAACCACAGGCTCAGCCTGCCGCCCGGGACCAGAATAGGGCCTGAAGCAATCCTGCGCTTTTGCGGCCAGCGCCCAAGAAAGCGAGTTGAAAAATGGAGCTCAGGGGCACTGCAATTCACAAACCTGCAGATTTATAAATGATGACTCTCGTCCACAAATATATTGAGGGAAGGCAACGAAGAGGATTTGAAAGCAAGGCAGAATTGTAGGAAACAGATTTCAGGAGGGAGATTCGAATCGCCTTTAAAGCACAGGAAAAGCGGCAAAACCTCGACAATGATGCCCTTGGCCAAAAAGGGCGTATGCGTTTTTTCCTGAATAGATTCAGGAAAAAACGCATACGCCCTTTTTGGCCAACCAAGCAACCTGGAAAGGCAAATCAGCGCTACAAAGAAGTCTCGCTTCCCATCGGTCAAAAGGGCCATGCTGAATAAAGTGTCAAAACCAGAAATGCAGGACAGGCCATGGAGAAACGGGAGCCTGGCTACGCTGATGGGCGGGATGTAAATTGCCAACAGCCACTCTGGAGAAGTGCACGGTGTGTCCTGAAACATCTACAAAACTCAGCTTAGGGAGCATAGGGCACATCCACTCATGGGCGTATAAATTGGGAAAACTAAAAATCAGCAAGACACAGGCACCCCAAAATTTAGGGCTGCTCTGTTGACAAGAACCTCCACTTCGTTACACCTTAAATATCCCAGGAAAGAGAAAAATGGATAAAGAAGTTGTGGTCCTTATGTACAATGGAATATCACTCAGCCATGAAATCAACGTCATAAGGCTAGTAGCAGCATGATGAGTGGATTTAGGTACGACGATTCTAAGTGAAATAAGTCACACAGAAAAAGACACTTATCATAAGATATCACTTATAGAGGGAATGTAAAAACCGCTACCCTTGAACTGAATTACAAAACAGAATAGAGTCACACGTTTAGAAAACACACTATGGCTGCTTAACGGGAAAGGTGAGGTGGGGTGATGCATACAACAAGGGTTTCAAATTATCTCAGATACCGTTCCATAAACCCAATATGTAATAGACAAGACCTACTCCTTGCTCAATGAATTGGACTCAACACCCCCTATTCACCGCCCACGAATATATCTGACTAGTAAGAATCTTAAAACCTATGCATTGATATCTCTCTGTAAGTGAGTCAAGTGGGTGTAAAGCGGCAAAAACACAGCAGTGAAAAGCAGGTAAACCCCATTATAAAAATCAGTTACTTTTAAAATCCCGTAAAACAAAGACAGAGAAACAGAGAGAAATTCTTACAAAATTCGTTCAGGGGCTCTAATGCCACCTGGATTGACCATATCTAGACCCACAGCTGATTGAGACATTACGGTGGACACTCTTGGGGCTGAGAGGTTTCGTGAGGTTGGGTGAGCAAACGCAGACCCTTTAAAGTAATACTGCGTGGTACCCATCCCATGGGTCCCAAATCTCCAGGTTCAAGGGCATCTTCCTACATCGAAAACATGCATGAGAAACCCAGAAGATGGTACACCGTGTGATCGGGAAAGGTTTCTAAAACGCACCTCATTTCTCATCTCCTTGTGCTCGGGTTCGCCATTCCAGCCGCTTTACTAGCAATCTCCCTCCTTGGAGAATCAGCACCTTTAACCTCCTGTTCCGTACAGGTTGCAATTTGTCCTGAGGATGAACGGGAAGAGGGGGAACCAATGAGAGACTAGCTCTAGGTGTTGGGACAGGCACAGGTCACTCTATTTTCCCATCAGGAAGTAGAATTAACCACAGGCTCAGCCTGCCGCCCGGGACCAGAATAGGGCCTGAAGCAATCCTGCACTTTTGCGGCCAGCTCCCAAGAAAGCGAGTTGAAAAATGGAGCTCAGGGGCACTGCAATTCACAAACCTGCAGACTTATAAATGATGACTCTCGTCCACGAATATATTGAGGGAAGGCAACGAAGAGGATTTGAAAGCAAGGCAGAATTGCAGGAAACAGATTTCAGGAGGGAGATTCGAATCGCCTTTAAAGCACAGGAAAAGCGGCAAAACCTCGACAATGATGCCCTTGGCCAAAAAGGGCGTATGCGTTTTTTCCTGAATATATTCAGGAAAAAACGCATACTCCCTTTTTGGCCAACAAAGCAACCTGGAAAGGCAAATCAGCGTTACAAAGAAGTCTCGCTTCCCATCGGTCAAAACGGCCATGCTGAATAAAGTGTCAAAACCAGAAATGCAGGACAGGCCATGGAGAAACGGGAGCCTGGCTACGCTGATGGGCGGGATGTAAATTGCCAACAGCCACTCTGGAGAAATGCACGGTGTGTCCTGAAACATCTAAAAAACTCAGCTTAGGGAGCACAGGGCACATCCACTCATGGGCGTATAAATTGAGAAAACTAAAAATCAGCAAGACACAGGCACCCCAAAGTTTAGGGCTGCTCTGTTGACAAGAATCTCCACTTCGTTACACCTTAAATATCCCAGGGAAGAGAAAAATGGATAAAGAAGTTGTGGTCCTTATGTACAATGGAATATCACTCAGCCATGAAATCAACGTCATAAGGCTAGTAGCAGCATGATGAGTGGATTTAGGTACGACGATTCTAAGTGAAATAAGTCACACAGAAAAAGACACTTATCATAAGATATCACTTATAGAGGGAATGTAAAAACCGCTACCCTTGAACTGAATTACAAAACAGAATAGAGTCACACGTTTAGAAACACACTATGGCTGCTTAACGGGAAAGGTGAGGTGGGGTGATGCATACAACAAGGGTTTCAAATTATCTCAGATACCGTTCCATAAACCCAATATGTAATAGACAAGCCCTACTCCTTGCTCAATGAATTGGACTCAACACCCCCTATTCAACGCCCAAGAATATATCTGACTAGTAAGAATCTTAAAACCTATGCATTGATATCTCTCTGTAAGTGAGTCAAGTGGGTGTAAAGCGGCAAAATCACAGCAGTGAAAAGCAGGTAAACCCCATTATAAAAATCAATTACTTTTAAAAACCCGTGAAACAAAGACAGTGAAAGAGAGAAAAATTCTTACAAAATTCGTTCAGGGGCTGTGATGCCACCTAGATTGACCATATATAGACCCACAGCTGATTGAGACATAAGGGTGGACACTCTTGGGGCTGAGAGGTTTGGTGAGGTTGGGTGAGCAAACGCAGACCCTTTAAAGTAATACTGCGTGGTACCCATCCCATGGGTCCCAAATCTCCAGGTTCAAGGGCATCTTCCTACATCGAAAACATGCATGAGAAACCCAGAAGATGGTACACCGTGTGATCGGGAAAGGTTTCTAAAACGCACCTCATTTCTCATCTCGTTGTGCTCGGGTTCGCCATTCCAGCCGCTTTACTAGCAATCTCCCTCCTTGGAGAATCAGCACCTTTAACCTCCTGTTCCGTACAGGTTGCAATTTGTCCTGAGGATGAACGGGAAGAGGGGGAACCAATGAGAGACTAGCTCTAGGTGTTGGGACAGGCACAGGTCACTCTATTTTCCCCTCAGGAAAAGAATTAACCACAGGCTCAGCCAGCCGCCTGGGACCAGAATAGGGCCTGAAGCAATCCTGCGCTTTTGCGGCCATCGCCCAAGAAAGCGAGTTGAAAAATGGAGCTCAGGGGCACTGCAATTCACAAACCTGCAGACTTATAAATGATGACTCTCGTCCACAAATACATTGAGGGAAGGCAACGAAGAGGATTTGAAAGCAAGGCAGAATTGCAGGAAACAGATTTCAGGAGGGAGATTCGAATCGCCTTTAAAGCACAGGAAAAGCGGCAAAACCTCGACAATGATGCCCTTGGCCAAAAAGGGCGTATGCGTTTTTTCCTGAATATATTCAGGAAAAAACGCATACGCCCTTTTTGGCCAACCAAGCAACCTGGAAAGGCAAATCAGCGCTACAAAGAAGTCTCGCTTCCCATCGGTCAAAAGGGCCATGCTGAATAAAGTGTCAAAACCAGAAATGCAGGACAGGCCATGGAGAAACGGGAGCCTGGCTACGCTGATGGGCGGGATGTAAATTGCCAACAGCCACTCTGGAGAAATGCACGGTGTGTCCTGATACATCTAAAAAACTCAGCTTAGGGAGCATAGGGCACATCCACCCATGGGCGTATAAATTGGGAAAACTAAAAATCAGCAAGACACAGGCACCCCAAAGTTTAGGGCTGCTCTGTTGACAAGAACCTCCACTTGGTTACACCTTAAATATCCCAGGAAAGAGAAAAATGGATAAAGAAGTTGTGGTCCTTATGTACAATGGAATAGCACTCAGCCATGAAATCAACGTCATAAGGCTAGTAGCAGCATGATGAGTGGATTTAGGTACGACGATTCTAAGGGAAATAAGTCACAAAGAAAAAGACACTTATCATAAGATATCACTTATAGAGGGAATGTAAAAACCGCTACCCTTGAACTGAATTACAAAACAGAATAGAGTCACACGTTTAGAAAACACACTATGGCTGCTTAACGGGAAAGGTGAGGTGGGGTGATGCATAAAACAAGGTTTTCAAATTATCTCAGATACCGTTCCATAAATCCAATATGTATTAGACAAGCCATAATCCTTGGTCAAGGAATTGGACTCAGCACCCCCTATTCACCGCCCAAGAATATATCTGACTAGTAAGAATCTTAAAACCTATGCATTGATATCTCTCTGTAAGTGAGTCAAGTGGTTGTAAAGCGGCAAAAACACAGCAGTGAAAAGCAGGTAAATCCCATTATAAAAATCAATTCCTTTTAAAAACCCGTGAAACAAAGACAGTGAAAGAGAGAGAAATTCTTACAAAAGTCGTTCAGGGGCTGTGATGCCACCTGGATTGACCATATCTAGTCCCAGAGCTGACTGAGACATAAGGGTGGACACTCTTGGGGCTGAGAGGTTTGGTGAGGTTGGGTGAGCAAACGCAGACCCTTTAAAGTAATACTGCGTGGTACCCATCCCATGGGTCCCAAATCTCCAGGTTCAAGGGCATCTTCCTACATCGAAAACAAGCATGAGAAACCCAGAAGATGGTACACCGTGTGATCGGGAAAGGTTTCTAAAACGCACCTCATTTCTCATCTCCTTGTGCTCGGGTTCGCCATTCCAGCCGCTTTACTAGCAATCTCCCTCCTTGGAGAATCAGCACCTTTAACCTCCTGTTCCGTACAGGTTGCAATTTGTCCTGAGGATGAACGGGAAGAGGGGGAACCAATGAGAGACTAGCTCTAGGTGTTGGAACAGGCACAGGTCACTCTATTTTCCCATCAGGAAGAAGAATTAACCACAGGCTCAGCCTGCCGCCTGGGACCAGAATAGTGCCTGAAGCAATCCTGCGCTTTTGCGGCCAGCGCCCAAGAAAGCGAGTTGAAAAATGGAGCTCAGGGGCACTGCAATTCACAAACCTGCAGACTTATAAATGATGACTCTCGTCCACAAATATATTGAGGGAAGGCAACGAAGAGGATTTGAAAGCAAGGCAGAATTGCAGGAAACAGATTTCAGGAGGGAGATTCGAATCGCCTTTAAAGCACAGGAAAAGCGGCAAAACCTCGACAATGATGCCCTTGGCCAAAAAGGGCGTATGCGTTTTTTCCTGAATATATTCAGGAAAAAACGCATACGCCCTTTTTGGCCAACCAAGCAACCTGGGAAGGTAAATCAGCGCTACAAAGAAGTCTCGCTTCTCATCGGTCAAAAGGGCCATGCTGAATAAAGTGTCAAAACCAGAAATGCAGGACAGGCCATGGAGAAACGGGAGCCTGGCTACACTGATGGGCGGGATGTAAATTGCCAACAGCCACTCTGGAGAAGTGCACGGTGTGTCCTGAAATATCTAAAAAACTCAGCTTAGGGAGCATAGGGCACTTCCACTCGTGGGCGTATAAATTGGGAAAACTAAAAATCAGCAAGACACAGGCACCCCAAAGTTTAGGGCTGCTCTGTTGACAAGAACCTCCACTTCGTTACACCTTAAATATCCCAGGAAAGAGAAAAATGGATAAAGAAGTTGTGGTCCTTATGTACAATGGAATAGCACTCAGCCATGAAATCAATGTCATAAGGCTAGTAGCAGCATGATAAGTGGATTTAGGTACGACGATTCTAAGTGAAATAAGTCACACAGAAAAAGACACTTATCATAAGATATCACTTATAGAGGGAATGTAAAAACCGCTACCCTTGAACTGAATTACAAAACAGAATAGAGTCACACGTTTAGAAAACACACTATGGCTGCTTAACGGGAAAGGTGAGGTGGGGTAATGCATAAACAAGGGTTTCAAATTATCTGAGATACCGTTCCATAAACCCAATATGTAATAGACAAGACCTACTCCTTGCTCAATGAATTGGACTCAACACCCCCTATTCAACGCCCACGAATATATCTGACTAGTAAGAATCTTAAAACCTATGCATTGATATCTCTCTGTAAGTGAGTCAAGTGGGTGTAAAGCGGCAAAAACACAGCAGTGAAAAGCAGGTAAACCCCATTATAAAAATCAATTCCTTTTAAAAACCCGTGAAACAAAGACAGTGAAAGAGAGAGAAATTCTTACAAAAGTCGTTCAGGGGCTGTGATGCCACCTGGATTGACCATATCTAGTCCCAGAGCTGACTGAGACATAAGGGTGGACACTCTTGGGGCTGAGAGGTTTGGTGAGGTTGGGTGAGCAAACGCAGACCCTTTAAAGTAATACTGCGTGGTACCCATCCCATGGGTCCCAAATCTCCAGGTTCAAGGGCATCTTCCTACATCGAAAACAAGCATGAGAAACCCAGAAGATGGTACACCGTGTGATCGGGAAAGGTTTCTAAAACGCACCTCATTTCTCATCTCCTTGTGCTCGGGTTCGCCATTCCAGCCGCTTTACTAGCAATCTCCCTCCTTGGAGAATCAGCACCTTTAACCTCCTGTTCCGTACAGGTTGCAATTTGTCCTGAGGATGAACGGGAAGAGGGGGAACCAATGAGAGACTAGCTCTAGGTGTTGGAACAGGCACAGGTCACTCTATTTTCCCATCAGGAAGAAGAATTAACCACAGGCTCAGCCTGCCGCCTGGGACCAGAATAGTGCCTGAAGCAATCCTGCGCTTTTGCGGCCAGCGCCCAAGAAAGCGAGTTGAAAAATGGAGCTCAGGGGCACTGCAATTCACAAACCTGCAGACTTATAAATGATGACTCTCGTCCACAAATATATTGAGGGAAGGCAACGAAGAGGATTTGAAAGCAAGGCAGAATTGCAGGAAACAGATTTCAGGAGGGAGATTCTAATCGCCTTTAAAGCACAGGAAAAGCGGCAAAACCTCGACAATGATGCCCTTGGCCAAAAAGGGCGTATGCGTTTTTTCCTGAATATATTCAGGAAAAAACGCATACGCCCTTTTTGGCCAACCAAGCAACCTGGGAAGGTAAATCAGCGCTACAGAGAAGTCTCGCTTCTCATCGGTCAAAAGGGCCATGCTGAATAAAGTGTCAAAACCAGAAATGCAGGACAGGCCATGGAGAAACGGGAGCCTGGCTATGCTGATGGGCGGGATGTAAATTGCCAACAGCCACTCTGGAGAAGTGCACGGTGTGTCCTGAAATATCTAAAAAACTCAGCTTAGGGAGCATAGGGCACTTCCACTCGTGGGCGTATAAATTGGGAAAACTAAAAATCAGCAAGACACAGGCACCCCAAAGTTTAGGGCTGCTCTGTTGACAAGAACCTCCACTTCGTTGCACCTTAAATATCCCAGGAAAGAGAAAAATGGATAAAGAAGTTGTGGTCCTTATGTACAATGGAATATCACTCAGCCATGAAATCAATGTCATAAGGCTAGTAGCAGCATGATAAGTGGATTTAGGTACGACGATTCTAAGTGAAATAAGTCACACAGAAAAAGACACTTATCATAAGATATCACTTATAGAGGGAATGTAAAAACCGCTACCCTTGAACTGAATTACAAAACAGAATAGAGTCACACGTTTAGAAAACACACTATGGCTGCTTAACGGGAAAGGTGAGGTGGGGTAATGCATAAACAAGGGTTTCAAATTATCTGAGATACCGTTCCATAAACCCAATATGTAATAGACAAGACCTACTCCTTGCTCAATGAATTGGACTCAACACCCCCTATTCAACGCCCACGAATATATCTGACTAGTAAGAATCTTAAAACCTATGCATTGATATCTCTCTGTAAGTGAGTCAAGTGGGTGTAATGCGGCAGAAACACAGCAGTGAAAAGCAGGTAAACCCCATTATAAAAATCAGTTACTTTTAAAATTCCGTCAAACAAAGACAGTGAAACAGAGAGAAATTCTTACAAAATTCGTTCAGGGGCTGTTATGCCACCTGGATTGACCATATCTAGACCCACAGCTGATTGAAACATAAGGGTGGACACTCTTGGGGCTGAGAGGTTTGGTGAGGTTGGGTGAGCAAACGCAGACCCTTTAAAGTAATACTGCGTGGTACCCATCCCATGGGTCCCAAATCTCCAGGTTCAAGGGCATCTTCCTACATCGAAAACATGCATGAGAAACCCAGAAGATGGTACACCGTGTGATCGGGAAAGGTTTCCAAAACGCACCTCATTTCTCATCTCCTTGTGCTCGGGTTCGCCATTCCAGCCGCTTTACTAGCAATCTCCCTCCTTGGAGAATCAGCACCTTTAACCTCCTGTTCCGTACAGGTTGCAATTTGTCCTGAGGATGAACGGGAAGAGGGGGAACCAATGAGAGACTAGCTCTAGATGTTGGGACAGGCACAGGTCACTCTATTTTCCCATCAGGAAGAAGAATTAAGCACAGGCTCAGCCTGCCGCTCGGGACCAGAATAGGGCCTGAAGCAATCCTGCGCATTTGCGGCCAGCTCCAAAGAAAGCGAGTTGAAAAATGGAGCTCAGGGGCACTGCAATTCACAAACCTGCAGACTTATAAATGATGACTCTCGTCCACAAATATATTGAGGGAAGGCAACGAAGAGGATTTGAAAGCAAGGCAGAATTGCAGGAAACAGATTTCAGGAGGGAGATTCTAATCGCCTTTAAAGCACAGGAAAAGCGGCAAAACCTCGACAATGATGCCCTTGGCCAAAAAGGGCGTATGCGTTTCTTCCTGAATATATTCAGGAAAAAACGCATACGCCCTTTTTGGCCAACCAAGCAAGCTGGAAAGGCAAATCAACGCTACAGAGAAGTCTCGCTTCCCATCGGTCAAAAGGGCCATGCTGAATAAAGTGTCAAAACCAGAAATGCAGGACAGTCCATGGAGAAACGGGAGCCTGGCTATGCTGATGCGTGGGATGTAAATTGCCAAAAGCCACTCTGGAGAAGTGCACGGTTTGTCCTGAAACATCTAAAAAACTCAGCTTAGGGAGCATAGGGCATTTCCACTCATTGGCGTATAATTTGGGAAAATTAAAAATCAGCAAGACACAGGCACCCCAAAGTTTAGGGCTGCTCTGTTGACAAGAACCTCCACTTGGTTACACCTTAAATATCCCAGGAAAGAGAAAAATGGATAAAGAAGTTGTGGTCCTTATGTACAATGGAATATCACTCAGCCATGAAATCAACGTCATAAGGCTAGTAGCAGCAAGATGAGTGGATTTAGGTACGACGATTCTAAGTAAAATAAGTCACACAGAAAAAGGTACTTATCATAAGATATCACTTATAGAGGGAATATAAAAACCGCTACCCTTGAACTGAATTACAAAACAGAACAGAGTCACACGTTTGGAAAACACACTATGGCTGCTTAACGGGAAAGTTGAGGTGGGGTGATGCATAAAACAAGGGTTTCAAATTAGCTCAGATACCGTTCCATAAACCCAATATGTAATAGACAAGACCTACTCCTTGCTCAATGAATTGGACTCAACACCCCCTATTCACTGCCCAAGAATATATCTGACTAGTAAGAATCTTAAAACCTATGTATTGATAACTCTCTGTAAGTGAGTCACGTGGGTGTAATGCGGCAGAAACACAGCAGTGAAAAGCTGCTAAACCCCATTATAAAAATCAATTACTTTTGAAAACCCGTGAAACAAAGACAGTGAAAGAGAGAGAAATTCTTACAAAAGTCGTTCAGGGGCTGTGATGCCACCTGGATTGACCATATCTAGACCCACAGCTGATTGAGACATAAGGGTGGACACTCTTGGGGCTGAGAGGTTTGGTGAGGTTGGGTGAGCAAACGCAGACCCTTTAAAGTAATACTGCGTGGTACCCATCCCATGGGTCCCAAATCTCCAGGTTCAAGGGCATCTTCCTACATCGAAAACATGCATGAGAAACCCAGAAGATGGTACACCGTGTGATCGGGAAAGGTTTCTAAAACGCACCTCATTTCTCATCTCCTTGTGCTCGGGTGCGCCATTCCAGCCGCTTTACTAGCAATCTCCCTCCTTGGAGAATCAGCACCTTTAACCTCCGGTTCCGTACAGGTTGCAATTTGTCCTGAGGATGAACGGGAAGAGGGGGAACCAATGAGAGACTAGCTCTAGGTGTTGGGATAGGCACAGGTCACTCTATTTTCCCATCAGAAAGAAGAATTAACCACAGGCTCAGCCTGCCGCCGGGGACCAGAATAGGGCTTGAAGCAATCCTGCGCTTTTGTGGCCAGCTCCCAAGAAAGCGAGTTGAAAAATGGAGATCAGGGGCACTGCAATTCACAACCCTGCAGACTTATAAATGATGACACTTGTCCACAAATATATTGAGGGAAGGCAACGAAGAAGATTTGAAAGCAAGGCAGAATTGCAGGAAACAGATTTCAGGAGGGAGATTCGAATCGCCTTTAAAGAACAGGATAAGTGGAAAACGTCGACAATGATACCCTTGGCCAAAAAGGGCGTATGCGTTTTTTCCTGAATATATTCAGGAAAAATCGCATACGCCCTTTTTGGCCAACCAAGCAACCTGAAAAGGCAAATCAGCGCTACAAAGAAGTCTCGCTTCCCATCGGTCAAAAGGGCCATGCTGAATAAAGTGTCAAAACTAGAAATGCAGGACAGGCCATGGAGAAACGGGAGCCTGGCTATGCTGATGGGCGGGATGTAAATTGCCAACAGCCACTCTGGAGAAGTGCACGGTGTGTCCTGAAACATCTAAAAAACTCAGCTTAGGGAGCATAGGGCACATCCACTCATGGGCGTATAATTTGGGAAAAGTAAAAAGCAGCAAGACACAGGCACCGCAAAGTTTAGGGCTGCTCTGTTGACAAGAACCTCCACTTCGTTACACCTTAAATATCCCAGGAAAGAGAAAAATGCATAAAGAAGTTGTGGTCCTTATGTACAATGGAATATCACTCAGCCATGAAATCAACGTCATAAGGCTAGTAGCAGCATGATGAGTGGATTTAGGTACGACGATTCTAAGTGAAATAAGTCACACAGAAAAAGACACTTATCATAAGATATCACTTATAGAGGGAATGTAAAAACCGCTACCCTTGAACTGAATTACAAAACAGAATAGAGTCACACGTTTAGAAAACACACTATGGCTGCTTAACGGGAAAGGTGAGGTGGGGTGATGCTAAAACAAGGGATTCAAATTAGCTCAGATACAGTTCCATAAACCCAATATGTAATAGACAAGACCTACTCCTTGCTCAATGAATTGGACTCAACACCCCCTATTCACCGCCCAAGAATATATCTGACTAGTAAGAATCTTAAAACCTATGTATTGATAACTCTCTGTAAGTGAGTCAAGTGGGTGTAATGCGGCAGAAACACAGCAGTGAAAAGCTGCTAAACCCCATTATAAAAATCAATTACTTTTGAAAACCCGTGAAACAAAGACAGTGAAAGAGAGAGAAATTCTTACAAAATTCGTTCAGGGGCTGTGATGCCACCTGGATTGAGCATATCTAGACCCACAGATGATTGAGACATAAGGGTGTACACTCTTGGGGCTGAGAGGTTTGGTGAGGTTGGGTGAGCAAACGCAGACCCTTTAAAGTAATACTGCGTGGTACCCATCCCATGGGTCCCAAATCTCCAGGTTCAAGGGCATCTTCCTACATCGAAAACATGCATGAGAAACCCAGAAGATGGTACACCGTGTGATCGGGAAAGGTTTCTAAAACGCACCTCATTTCTCATCTCCTTGTGCTCGGGTTCGCCATTCCAGCCGCTTTACTAGCAATCTCCCTCCTTGGAGAATCAGCACCTTTAACCTCCTGTTCCGTACAGGTTGCAATTTGTCCTGAGGATGAACGGGAAGAGGGGGAACCAATGAGAGACTAGCTCTAGGTGTTGGGACAGGCACAGGTCACTCTATTTTCCCATCAGGAAGAAGAATTAACCACAGGCTCAGCCTGCCGCCCGGGACCAGAATAGGGCCTGAAGCAATCCTGCGCTTTTGCGGCCAGCTCCCAAGAAAGCGAGTTGAAAAATGGAGCTCAGGGGCACTGCAATTCACAAACCTGCAGACTTATAAATGATGACTCTCGTCCACAAATATATTGAGGGAAGGCAACGAAGAGGATTTGAAAGCAAGGCAGAATTGCAGGAAACAGATTTCAGGAGGGAGATTCGAATCGCCTTTAAAACACAGGAAAAGCGGCAAAACCTCGACAATGATGCCCTTGGCCAAAAAGGGCGTATGCGTTTTTTCCTGAATATATTCAGGAAAAAACGCATACGCCCTTTTTGGCCAACCAAGCAACCTGGAAAGGCAAATCAGCGCTACAAAGAAGTCTCGCTTCCCATCGGTCAAAAGGGCCATGCAGAATAAAGTGTCAAAACCAGAAATGCAGGACAGGCCATGGAGAAACGGGGGGGTGGCTACGCTGAAGGGCGGGAAGAAAATTGCCAACAGCCACTCTGGAGAAGTGCACGGTGTGTCCTGAAACATCTAAAAAACTCAGCTTAGGGAGCATAGGGCACTTCCACTCATGGGCGTATAAATTGGGAAAACTAAAAATCAGCAAGACACAGGCACCGCAAAGTTTCGGGCTGCTCTGTTGACAAGAACCGCCACTTGGTTAAACCTTAAATATCCCAGGAAAGAGAAAAATGGATAAAGAAGTTGTGGTCCTTATGTACAATGGAATATCACTCAGCCATGAAATCAACGTCATAAGGCTAGTAGCAGCATGATGAGTGGATTTAGGTACGACGATTCTAAGTGAAATAAGTCACACAAAAAAGACACTTGTCATAAGATATCACTTATAGAGGGAATGTAAAAACCGCTACCCTTGAACTGAATTACAAAACAAAATAGAGTCACACGTTTAGAAAACACACTATGGCTGCTTAACGGGAAAGGTGAGGTGGGGTGATGCATAAAACAAGGGTTTCAAATTATCTCAGATACCGTTCCATAAACCCAATATGTAATAGACAAGACCTACTCCTTGCTCAATGAATTGGACTCAACACCCCCTATTCACCGCCCGAGAATATATCTGACTAGTAAGAATCTTAAAATCTATGTTTTGATAATTCTCTGTAAGTGGGTCAAGTGGGTGTAAAGCGGCAGAAACACAGCAGTGAAAAGCTGCTAAACCCCATTATAAAAATCAATTACTTTTAAAAACCCGTGAAACAAAGACAGTGAAAGAGAGAGAAATTCTTACAAAGTTCGCTCAGGGGCTGTGATGCCACATGTATTGACCATATCTAGACCCACAGCTGATTGAGACATAAGGGTGGACACTCTTGGGGCTGAGAGGTTTGGTGAGGTTGAGTGAGCAAACGCAGACCCTTTAAAGTAATACTGCGTGGTACCCATCCCATGGGTCCCAAATCTCCAGGTTCAAGGGCATCTTCCTCCATCGAAAACATGCATGAGAAACCCAGAAGATGGTACACCGCGTGATCGGGAAAGGTTTCCAAAACGCACCTCATTTCTCATCTCCTTGTGCTTGGGTTCGCCATTCCAGCCGCTTTACTAGCAATCTCCTTCCTTGGAGAATCAGCACCTTAACCTCCTGCTCCGTAAACGTTGCAATTTTTCCTGAGGATGAACGGGAAGAGGGGGAACCAATGAGAGACTAGCTCTAGGTGTTGGGACAGGCACAGGTCTATTTTCCCATCAGGAAGAAGAATTAACCACAGGCTCAGCCTGCCACCCGGGACCAGAATAGGGCCTGAAGCAATCCTGCGCTTTTGCGGCAGCTCCCAAGAAAGCGAGTTGAAAAATGGAGCTCAGGGGCACTGCAATTCACAAACCTGCAGACTTATAAATGATGACTCTCATCCACAAATATATTGAGGGAAGGCAACGAAGAGGATTTGAAAGCAAGGCAGAATTGCAGGAAATAGATTTCAGGAGGGAGATTCGAATCGCCTTTAAAACACAGGAAAAGCGGCAAAACCTCGACAATGATGCCCTTGGCCAAAAAGGGCGTATGCGTTTTTTCCTGAATATATTCAGGAAAAAACGCATACGCCCTTTTTGGCCAACCAAGCAACCTGGAAAGGCAAATCAGCGCTACAAAGAAGTCTCGCTTCCCATCGGTCAAAAGGGCCATGCTGAATAAAGTGTCAAAACCAGAAATGCAGGACAGGCCATGGAGAAACGGGGGCGTGGCTACGCTGATGGGCGGGATGTAAATTGCTAACAGCCACTCTGGAGAAGTGCACGGTGTGTCCTGAAACATCTAAAAAACTCAGCTTAGGGAGCATAGGGCACTTCCACTCATGGGCGTATAAATTGGGAAAACTAAAAATCAACAAGACACAGGCACCGCAAAGTTTCGGGCTGCTCTGTTGACAAGAACCGCCACTTGGTTACACCTTAAATATCACAGGAAAGAGAAAAATGGATAAAGAATTTGTGGTCCTTATGTACAATGGAATATCACTCAGCCATGAAATCAACGTCATAAGGCTAGTAGCAGCATGATGAGTGGATTTAGGTACGACGATTCTAAGTGAAATAAGTCACACAGAAAAAGACACTTGTCATAAGATATCACTTATAGAGGGAATGTAAAAACCGCTACCCTTGAACTGAATTACAAAACAGAATAGAGTCACACGTTTAGAAAACACACTATGGCTGCTTAACGGGAAAGGTGAGGTGGGGTGATGCATAAAACAAGGGTTTCAAATTAGCTCAGATACCGTTCCATTAACCCAATATGTAATAGACAAGACCTACTCCTTGCTCAATGAATTGGACTCAACACCCCCTATTCACCGCCCAAGAATATATCTGACTAGTAAGAATCTTAAAACCTATGCATTGATATCTCTCTGTAACTGAGTCAAGTGGGTGTAAAGCGGCAAAATCACAGCAGTGAAAAGCAGGTAAACCCCATTATAAAAATTAATTACTTTTAAAAACCCGTGAAACAAAGACAGTGAAAGAGAGAGAAATTCTTACAAAAGTCGTTCAGGGGCTGTGATGCCACCTGGATTGACCATATCTAGACCCACAGCTGATTGAGACATAAGGGTGGACACTCTTGGGGCTGAGAGGTTTGGTGAGGTTGGGTGAGCAAACGCAGACCCTTTAAAGTAATACTGCGTGTTACCCATCCCATGGGTCCCAAATCTCCAGGTTCAAGGGCATCTTCCTACATCGAAAACATGCATGAGAAACCCAGAAGATGGTACACCGTGTGATAGGGAAAGGTTTCTAAAACGCACCTCATTTCTCATCTCCTTGTGCTCGGGTTCGCCGTTCCAGCCGCTTTACTAGCAATCTCCGTCCTTGGAGAATCAGCAGCTTTAACCTCCTGTTCCGTACAGGTTGCAATTTGTCCTGAGGATGAACGGGAAGAGGGGGAACCAATGAGCGACTAGCTCTAGGTGTTGGGACAGGCACAGGTCACTCTATTTTCCCATCAGGAAGAAGAACTAACCACAGGCTCAGCCTGCCGCCTGGGACCAGATTAGGGCCTGAAGCACTCCTGCGCTTTTGTGGCCAGCTCCCAAGAAAGCGAGGTGAAAAATGGAGCTCAGGGGCACTGCAATTCACAAACCTGCAGACTTATAAAAGATGACTCTCGTCCACAAATATATTGAGGGAAGGCAACGAAGAGGATTTGAAAGCAAGGCAGAATTGCAGGAAACAGATTTCAGGAGGGAGATTCGAATCGCCTTTAAAGCACAGGAAAAACGGCAAAACCTCGACAATGATGCCCTTGGCCAAAAGGGGCGTATGCGTTTTTTCCTGAATATATTCAGGAAAAAACGCATACGCCCTTTTTGGCCAACCAAGCAACCTGGAAAGGCAAATCAGCGCTACAAAGAAGTCTCGCTTCCCATCGGTCAAAAGGGCCATGCTGAATAAAGTGTCAAAACCAGAAATGCAGGACAGGCCATGGAGAAACGGGAGCCTGCCTACGCTGATGGGCGGGATGTAAATTGCCAACAGCCACTCTGGAGAAGTGCACGGTGTGTCCTGAAACATCTAAAAAACTCAGCTTAGGGAGCATAGGGCTCATCCACTCATGGGCGTATAAAATGGGAAAACTAACAATCAGCAAGACACAGGCACCCCGAAGTTTAGGGCTGCTCTGTTGACAAGAACCTCCACTTGGGTACACCTTAAATATCCCAGGAAACAGAAAAATGGATAAAGAAGTTGTGGTCCTTCTGTACAATGGAATATCACTCAGCCATGAAATCAACGTCATAAGGCTAGTAGCAGCATGATGAGTGGATTTAGGTACGACGATTCTAAGTGAAATAAGTCACACAGAATAAGACACTTGTCATAAGATATCACTTATAGAAGGGACGTAGTCCCCTCACGCATAGTAGACGTGCCCATGGAGTCAAGGCCAAGGCCAGTCCCTCTCCTTGCCAGGAGGGAACCTGAGCTGATAACCCACGGAGGGGACACTGGACAGGCCTTGGGCTCAGCACTCAGTAATTTAGAAGTACTGCCTCACTTAATCCTCACAAATCCCCATGAGCTGGTGCTTTCGTGATGTCCTTCTTACAGAGGCGAGTGGAGAGAAGGATCCACCACAGGCCAAAGCCCGCACGCTCAGTGTGTGAGGCTCTCACCTGATCCACCTGGGCCCTCCTCCTCCTAATAAGCACACACTGTCCGGCAAGGTTTAGGATTTGGCTAAAAGGGCACTGCATGTAAATAAGTGGAAAGGCTTGTTTTTAACCTCCAGAGGTCTCTGATAACACCCTGGGGATATCTCAGGATTAGGAGGCCCCTGAGTGAGCTATCCACTAGGTCATCTCCCAGCCCACCCTGCCTGCAGGTCTCGGGAGGTTCCAGGGTGCACTCAGTAGCTAAGGTGGGCCTCCATCGCCAGATGGAAACTTCTCTGCCTCGAATCCTGGGCTGGAAAGCTGACAGCTCTTGGCTACACAACGAGCAGGTACCTCCCTATTCCCTTCTGTCTTCCCTAACCCGGGCTTTCTACACCATCTCTAAACCAAAACTACTCAGAACTGCTCACTTGCGTAGGTCTTGATTTTTACTACCAAAGGCATAGCAAAAGGGTGGTTTTGCCCTGATAAAGGAAGCGATGGATTAGCTCATACCACGGGGCAATTATGGTCAATCTGTTTACTTTTGCTGCAGTCACTCAGATTAAGAAATGCCACTGAGGTGTATATATATGTCAACATTTATCAAATAATATATTTAAAGTATCCACAAGTTTATTGTATGCCAATTATATCTCAATAAAGTTGTTAAATCGAAAAAAAAAAAAAGATATCACTTATAGAGGGAATGTAAAAACCGCTACCCTTGAACTAAATTACAAAACACAACAGAGTCACACGTTTAGAAAACACACTATGGCTGCTTAACGGGAAAGGTGAGGTGGGGTGATGCATAAAACAAGGGTTTCAAATTAGCTCAGATACCGTTCCATAAACCCAATAGGTAATAGACAAGACCTACTCCTTGCTCAGTGAATTGGACTCAACACCCCCTATTCACCGCCCAAGAATATATCTGATTAGTAAGAATCTTAAAACCTATGCATTGATATCTCTCTGTAAGTGAGTCAAGTGGGTGTAAAGCGGCAAAAACACAGCAGTGAAAAGCAGGTAAACCCCATTATAAAAATCAATTACTTTTAAAAACCCGTGAAACAAAGACAGTGAAAGAGAGATAAATTCTTACAAAATTCGTTCAGGGGCTGTGATGCCACCTGGATTGACCATATCTAGACCCACAGCTGATTGAGGCATAAGGGTGGACACTCTTGGGGCTGAGATGTTTGGTGAGGTTGGGTGAGCAAACGCAGACCCTTTAAAGTAATACTGCGTGGTACCCATCCCATGGGTCCCAAATCTCCAGGTTCAAGGGCATCTTCCTACATCGAAAACATGCATGAGAAACCCAGAAGATGGTACACCGTGTGATCGGGAAAGGTTTCCAAAACGCACCTCATTTCTAATCTCCTTGTGCTCGGGTTCGCCATTCCAGCCGCTTTACTAGCAATCTCCCTCCTTGGAGAATCAGCACCTTTAACCTCCTGTTCCGTACAGGTTGCAATTTGTCCTGAGGATGAACGGGAAGAGGGGGAACCCATGAGAGACTAGTTCTAGGTGTTGGGACAGGCAAAGGACACTCTATTTTCCCATCAGGAAGAAGAATTAACCACAGGCTCAGCCTGCCGCCCGGGACCAGAATAGGGCCTGAAGCAATCCTGCGCATTTGCGGCCAGCCCCAAGAAAGCGAGTTGAAAAATGGAGCTCAGGGGCACTGCAATTCACAAACCTGCAGACTTATAAATGATGACTCTCGCCCACAAATATATTGAGGGAAGGCAACGAAGAGGATTTAAAAGCAAGGCAGAATTGCAGGAAACAGATTTTAGGAGGGAGATTCGAATCGCCTTTAAAGCACAGGAAAAGCGGCAAAACCTCGACAATGATGCCCTTGGCCAAAAAGGGCGTATGCGTTTTTTCCTGAATATATTCAGGAAAAAACGCATACGCCCTTTTTGGCCAACCAAGCAACCTGGAAAGGCAAATCAGCGCTACAAAGAAGTCTCGCTTCCCATCGGTCAAAAGGGCCATGCTGAATAAAGTGTCAAAACCAGAAATGCAGGACAGGCCATGGAGAAACGGGAGCCTGGCTACGCTGATGGGCGGGATGTAAATTGCCAACAGCCACTCTGGAGAAGTGCACGGTGTGTCCTGAAACATCTACAAAACTCAGCTTAGGGAGCATAGGGCACATCCACTCATGGGCGTATAAATTGGGAAAACTAAAAATCAGCAAGACACAGGCACCCCAAAGTTTAGGGCTGCTCTGTTGACAAGAATCTCCACTTCGTTACACCTTAAATATCCCAGGAAAGAGAAAAATGGATAAAGTAGTTGTGGTCCTTATGTACAATGGAATATCACTCAGCCATGAAATCAACGTCATAAGGCTAGTAGCAGCATGATGAGTGGATTTAGGTACGACGATTCTAAGTGAAATAAGTCACACAGAAAAAGACACTTATCATAAGATATGACTTATAGAGGGACTGTAAAAACCGCTACCCTTGAACTGAATTACAAAACAGAATAGAGTCACACGTTTAGAAAACACACTATGGCTGCTTAACGGGAAAGGTGAGGTGGGGTGATGCATACAACAAGGGTTTCAAATTATCTCAGATACCGTTCCATAAACCCAATATGTAATAGACAAGCCCTACTCCTTCCTCAATGAATTGGACTCAACACCCCCAATTCACCGCCCAAGAATATATCTGACTAGTAAGAATCTTGAAACCTATGCATTGATATCTCTCTGTAAGTGAGTCAAGTGGGTGTAAAGCGGCAAAATCACAGCAGTGAAAAGCAGGTAAACCCCATTATAAAAATCAATTACTTTTAAAAACCCGTGAAACAAAGACAGTGAAAGAGAGAGAAATTCTTACAAAATTCGTTCAGGGGCTTTGATGCCACCTGGATTGACCATATCTAGACCCACAGCTGATTGAGACATAAGGGTGGACACTCTTGGGGCTGAGAGGTTTGGTGAGGTTGGGTGAGCAAACGCAGACCCTATAAAGTAATACTGCGTGGTACCCATCCCATGGGTCCCAAATCTCCAGGTTCAAGGGCATCTTCCTACATCGAAAACATTCATGAGAAACCCAGAAGATGGTACACCGTGTGATCGGGAAAGGTTTCCAAAACGCACCTCATTTCTCATCTCCTTGTGCTCGGGTTCGCCATTCCAGCCGCTTTACTAGCTAGCAATCTCCCTCTTGGAGAATCAGCACCTTTAAGCTCCTTTTCCGTACAGGTTGCAGTTTGTCCTGAGGATGATCGGGAAGAGGGGGAAACAATGAGAAACTAGCGCTAGGTGTTGGGACAGGCACAGGCCACTCTAATTTCCCATCAGGAAGAAGAATTAACCACAGGCTCAGCCTGCCCCACGGAACCAGAATAGGGCCTTAAGCAATCCTGCGGTTTTGCGGCCAGCGCCCAAGAAAGCGAGTTGAAAAATGGAGCTCAGGGGCACTGCAATTCACAAACCTGCGGACTTATAAATGATGACTCTCGTCCACAAATATATTGAAGGAAGGCAACGAAGAGGATTTGAAAGCAAGGCAGAATTGCAAGAAATTTATATAGTTTATATGTTAAGTGTTTATATACATTTAACATACATTAGCCTATTTAGGTTAGCCCCATAATCCTAATTTTTCCATCCTTCCACCTTTCATTTTGGTTAACCATTAGTTTGTTTTATAAGTCTGTGAGTGTCTTTTTCTGTGGAGGTATGTTCATTGGTAGCAATCTTAGGATAACTTGTATAAATGATATCATAGGATATTTGTCATTCCCTTTTGACTTACTTTACCTAATATGATTATTTCTAGGCTCATTTGTAGTCTTGAAAATGGCAGTCTTCATTTTTTTCCCGAGGCTACTATTCCATTCTGTACATATACCCCTTCTTCTTTGTCAATTCATCTGTTTATGGACCTTTTTTTTGCTTCCATGTCTTGGCTATTCCAATATTGCTGCAGTGCACATTTGCCTGCCTCTGTCTTTCCGATTCTGGTGGTCTTAGATTATAGGACCAAAAGGTGCCCTGCTACATCATCTGGTAGCTCAATTTTTACCTTTTAAAGCAGCTCCATTCAGTTTTCGATAGTGCTGTTACCACTTTACATCCCACCAGCTGCTAGAAGGTACAAAGTTCTCTAAAACCCCTTCAGCATTTATAGTTTGTAGACGTTTTGCTGATGGTCATTTGACTGGTGTGAGCTGAAACCTTTTTGGAGGTTGGATTTGCATGTGGCTAATAATTCCTTATACTGAGCTTTAGGCTTGTCCTTTTTTTCTTTTCCTCTTTTTTTTTTAAAGAGTGAGTACAACTCCTCTCTTCATACTGACTTCTTGAAAAATTTGTCATGTGTTGAATTTTCTTGCCTATTCCCTACTCCAGGGCATTTTTTGAGGGGAGGTGTCATTTACAGCCCTGCAGTCCTTGTGACTATTAAGCAACCATTAGCACTGGGTTTAAAGCTGCTGTTGTGAGAAACAGCCACAAGGCGGCAGCATTATTACGTTCTCAACCCTTGTTACTAGGGCAACAGAGTCTTCCTGGAGATAGTGTTCCGAGGTTGTATATTAGAGAAGAATGTGCGGGGACAAGCCCGCAGATTTCAGAAGGTAGATAGGAATCGACGTTAGAGCACATGAAAAGCGGCAAAACGTCAACAATGATGCACTTGGCCAAAAAGGGCCTATGCGTTTTTTCCTGAATATATTCAGGAAAAAACACATAGGCCCTTTTTGGCCAACCAAGCAAGCCAGAAAGGCAAATCAGCACTACAAATAAGTCTCGCTTCCCATCCGTCCAAAAGCCATCCAAAAAAGTGTAAAAACCAGAAGTGCAGGACAGGCCAGGTAGAAAAGGGAGCCTTGTTAAGCTGATGGGCGGGATGTAAATTGCCAACGGCCACTCTGGAGAAGTGCATGGTGTTTCCTAAAACATCTAAAAAACACAGCTAGAGAGCCTAGGGCCCTTCCACTCGTGGGCGTATAAAATGGGAAAACGAAAAATCAACAAGACACAGGCACCCCAAAGCTTAGGACTGCTCTGTTTACAAGGACCTCCACTTCAGTACACGTGAAATATGCCAGGATAGCGAAAAATGGATAAAGAAGTGAGGTACTTATGTACAATGGCATATCACTCAGCCATGAAATCAGTGTCATACGGCTACTAGCAGCATGATGAGTGGATTTAGGTACGATGTTTCTAAGTGAAATAAGTCACACAGAAAAAGAAACTTATCATAAGATATCAATTATAGAGGGAAAGTAAAAATCGCTACCCATGACCTGATTACAAAACAGAACAGAGTCACACATTTAGAAAACACTGGATGGCTGCTTAACTGGAAAGGTGAGGTGCGGTGAGGCATAAAACAAGGGTTTGAAATTAGCACACATACCGTTCCATAAACCAAATATGTAACAGACAACACCTACACCTTGCTCAGTGAACTGGACTCAACGCCCCGTATTCACCGCACAAGAGTATATCTGACAAGTAAGAATCTTAAAACCTATGTATTGATATCTCTCTGTAAATGAATCAAGTGGGTGTAAAGCGGCATAAACACAGCAGTGAAAATCAGCTAAACCCCATTATAAAAATAGATTACAAAAAAAAACCCATAAAATAGAGTGAAAGAGAGAGAAATTCGTAAAAATTTCGTTCAGGAGCAGTGAAGCAACCTGGATCGACCATATCTAGACCCACAGCTGGATTATATATAAGGCTGGACACTCTTGGGGCTGAGAGGATTGGTGAGGTTGGGTGAGCAAACGCAGACCCTTTAAAGTAATACTGCGTGGTACCCATCCCATGGGTCCCAAATCTCCAGGTTCAAGGGCATCTTCCTACATCGAAAACATGCATGAGAAACCCAGAAGATGGTACACCGTGTGATCGGGAAAGGTTTCCAAAACGCACCTCATTTCTAATCTCCTTGTGCTCGGGTTCGCCATTCCAGCCGCTTTACTAGCAATCTCCCTCCTTGGAGAATCAGCACCTTTAACCTCCTGTTCCGTACAGGTTGCAATTTGTCCTGAGGATGAACGGGAAGAGGGGGAACCCATGAGAGACTAGCTCTAGGTGTTGGGACAGGCAAAGGACACTCTATTTTCCCATCAGGAAGAAGAATTAACCACAGGCTCAGCCTGCCGCCCGGGACCAGAATAGGGCCTGAAGCAATCCTGCGCTTTTGCGGCCAGCCCCAAGAAAGCGAGTTGAAAAATGGAGCTCAGGGGCACTGCAATTCACAAACCTGCAGACTTATAAATGATGACTCTCGCCCACAAATATATTGAGGGAAGGCAACGAAGAGGATTTAAAAGCAAGGCAGAATTGCAGGAAACAGATTTTAGGAGGGAGATTCGAATCGCCTTTAAAGCACAGGAAAAGCGGCAAAACCTCGACAATGATGCCCTTGGCCAAAAAGGGCGTATGCGTTTTTTCCTGAATATATTCAGGAAAAAACGCATACGCCCTTTTTGGCCAACCAAGCAACCTGGAAAGGCAAATCAGCGCTACAAAGAAGTCTCGCTTCCCATCGGTCAAAAGGGCCATGCTGAATAAAGTGTCAAAACCAGAAATGCAGGACAGGCCATGGAGAAACGGGAGCCTGGCTACGCTGATGGGCGGGATGTAAATTGCCAACAGCCACTCTGGAGAAGTGCACGGTGTGTCCTGAAACATCTAAAAAACTGAGGTTAGGGAGCATAGGGCACATCCACTCATGGGCGTATAAATTGGGAAAACTAAAAATCAGCAAGACACAGGCACCCCAAAGTTTAGGGCTGCTCTGTTGACAAGAATCTCCACTTCGTTACACCTTAAATATCCCAGGAAAGAGAAAAATGGATAAAGAAGTTGTGGTCCTTATGTACAATGGAATATCACTCAGCCATGAAATCAACGTCATAAGGCTAGTAGCAGCATGATGAGTGGATTTAGGTACGACGATTCTAAGTGAAATAAGTCACACAGAAAAAGACACTTATCATAAGATATGACTTATAGAGGGACTGTAAAAACCGCTACCCTTGAACTGAATTACAAAACAGAATAGAGTCACACGTTTAGAAAACACACTATGGCTGCTTAACGGGAAAGGTGAGGTGGGGTGATGCATACAACAAGGGTTTCAAATTATCTCAGATACCGTTCCATAAACCCAATATGTAATAGACAAGCCCTACTCCTTCCTCAATGAATTGGACTCAACACCCCCAATTCACCGCCCAAGAATATATCTGACTAGTAAGAATCTTGAAACCTATGCATTGATATCTCTCTGTAAGTGAGTCAAGTGGGTGTAAAGCGGCAAAATCACAGCAGTGAAAAGCAGGTAAACCCCATTATAAAAATCAATTACTTTTAAAAACCCGTGAAACAAAGACAGTGAAAGAGAGAGAAATTCTTACAAAATTCGTTCAGGGGCTTTGATGCCACCTGGATTGACCATATCTAGACCCACAGCTGATTGAGACATAAGGGTGGACACTCTTGGGGCTGAGAGGTTTGGTGAGGTTGGGTGAGCAAACGCAGACCCTATAAAGTAATACTGCGTGGTACCCATCCCATGGGTCCCAAATCTCCAGGTTCAAGGGCATCTTCCTACATCGAAAACATTCATGAGAAACCCAGAAGATGGTACACCGTGTGATCGGGAAAGGTTTCCAAAACGCACCTCATTTCTCATCTCCTTGTGCTCGGGTTCGCCATTCCAGCCGCTTTACTAGCTAGCAATCTCCCTCTTGGAGAATCAGCACCTTTAAGCTCCTTTTCCGTACAGGTTGCAGTTTGTCCTGAGGATGATCGGGAAGAGGGGGAAACAATGAGAAACTAGCGCTAGGTGTTGGGACAGGCACAGGCCACTCTAATTTCCCATCAGGAAGAAGAATTAACCACAGGCTCAGCCTGCCCCACGGAACCAGAATAGGGCCTTAAGCAATCCTGCGGTTTTGCGGCCAGCGCCCAAGAAAGCGAGTTGAAAAATGGAGCTCAGGGGCACTGCAATTCACAAACCTGCGGACTTATAAATGATGACTCTCGTCCACAAATATATTGAAGGAAGGCAACGAAGAGGATTTGAAAGCAAGGCAGAATTGCAAGAAATTTATATAGTTTATATGTTAAGTGTTTATATACATTTAACATACATTAGCCTATTTAGGTTAGCCCCATAATCCTAATTTTTCCATCCTTCCACCTTTCATTTTGGTTAACCATTAGTTTGTTTTATAAGTCTGTGAGTGTCTTTTTCTGTGGAGGTATGTTCATTGGTAGCAATCTTAGGATAACTTGTATAAATGATATCATAGGATATTTGTCATTCCCTTTTGACTTACTTTACCTAATATGATTATTTCTAGGCTCATTTGTAGTCTTGAAAATGGCAGTCTTCATTTTTTTCCCGAGGCTACTATTCCATTCTGTACATATACCCCTTCTTCTTTGTCAATTCATCTGTTTATGGACCTTTTTTTTGCTTCCATGTCTTGGCTATTCCAATATTGCTGCAGTGCACATTTGCCTGCCTCTGTCTTTCCGATTCTGGTGGTCTTAGATTATAGGACCAAAAGGTGCCCTGCTACATCATCTGGTAGCTCAATTTTTACCTTTTAAAGCAGCTCCATTCAGTTTTCGATAGTGCTGTTACCACTTTACATCCCACCAGCTGCTAGAAGGTACAAAGTTCTCTAAAACCCCTTCAGCATTTATAGTTTGTAGACGTTTTGCTGATGGTCATTTGACTGGTGTGAGCTGAAACCTTTTTGGAGGTTGGATTTGCATGTGGCTAATAATTCCTTATACTGAGCTTTAGGCTTGTCCTTTTTTTCTTTTCCTCTTTTTTTTTTAAAGAGTGAGTACAACTCCTCTCTTCATACTGACTTCTTGAAAAATTTGTCATGTGTTGAATTTTCTTGCCTATTCCCTACTCCAGGGCATTTTTTGAGGGGAGGTGTCATTTACAGCCCTGCAGTCCTTGTGACTATTAAGCAACCATTAGCACTGGGTTTAAAGCTGCTGTTGTGAGAAACAGCCACAAGGCGGCAGCATTATTACGTTCTCAACCCTTGTTACTAGGGCAACAGAGTCTTCCTGGAGATAGTGTTCCGAGGTTGTATATTAGAGAAGAATGTGCGGGGACAAGCCCGCAGATTTCAGAAGGTAGATAGGAATCGACGTTAGAGCACATGAAAAGCGGCAAAACGTCAACAATGATGCACTTGGCCAAAAAGGGCCTATGCGTTTTTTCCTGAATATATTCAGGAAAAAACACATAGGCCCTTTTTGGCCAACCAAGCAAGCCAGAAAGGCAAATCAGCACTACAAATAAGTCTCGCTTCCCATCCGTCCAAAAGCCATCCAAAAAAGTGTAAAAACCAGAAGTGCAGGACAGGCCAGGTAGAAAAGGGAGCCTTGTTAAGCTGATGGGCGGGATGTAAATTGCCAACGGCCACTCTGGAGAAGTGCATGGTGTTTCCTAAAACATCTAAAAAACACAGCTAGAGAGCCTAGGGCCCTTCCACTCGTGGGCGTATAAAATGGGAAAACGAAAAATCAACAAGACACAGGCACCCCAAAGCTTAGGACTGCTCTGTTTACAAGGACCTCCACTTCAGTACACGTGAAATATGCCAGGATAGCGAAAAATGGATAAAGAAGTGAGGTACTTATGTACAATGGCATATCACTCAGCCATCAAATCAGTGTCATACGGCTACTAGCAGCATGATGAGTGGATTTAGGTACGATGTTTCTAAGTGAAATAAGTCACACAGAAAAAGAAACTTATCATAAGATATCAATTATAGAGGGAAAGTAAAAATCGCTACCCATGACCTGATTACAAAACAGAACAGAGTCACACATTTAGAAAACACTGGATGGCTGCTTAACTGGAAAGGTGAGGTGCGGTGAGGCATAAAACAAGGGTTTGAAATTAGCACACATACCGTTCCATAAACCAAATATGTAACAGACAACACCTACACCTTGCTCAGTGAACTGGACTCAACGCCCCGTATTCACCGCACAAGAGTATATCTGACAAGTAAGAATCTTAAAACCTATGTATTGATATCTCTCTGTAAATGAATCAAGTGGGTGTAAAGCGGCATAAACACAGCAGTGAAAATCAGCTAAACCCCATTATAAAAATAGATTACAAAAAAAAACCCATAAAATAGAGTGAAAGAGAGAGAAATTCGTAAAAATTTCGTTCAGGAGCAGTGAAGCAACCTGGATCGACCATATCTAGACCCACAGCTGGATTATATATAAGGCTGGACACTCTTGGGGCTGAGAGGATTGGTGAGGTTGGGTGAGCAAACGCAGACCCTTTAAAGTAATACTGCGTGGTACCCATCCCATGGGTCCCAAATCTCCAGGTTCAAGGGCATCTTCCTACATCGAAAACATGCATGAGAAACCCAGAAGATGGTACACCGTGTGATCGGGAAAGGTTTCCAAAACGCACCTCATTTCTAATCTCCTTGTGCTCGGGTTCGCCATTCCAGCCGCTTTACTAGCAATCTCCCTCCTTGGAGAATCAGCACCTTTAACCTCCTGTTCCGTACAGGTTGCAATTTGTCCTGAGGATGAACGGGAAGAGGGGGAACCCATGAGAGACTAGCTCTAGGTGTTGGGACAGGCAAAGGACACTCTATTTTCCCATCAGGAAGAAGAATTAACCACAGGCTCAGCCTGCCGCCCGGGACCAGAATAGGGCCTGAAGCAATCCTGCGCTTTTGCGGCCAGCCCCAAGAAAGCGAGTTGAAAAATGGAGCTCAGGGGCACTGCAATTCACAAACCTGCAGACTTATAAATGATGACTCTCGCCCACAAATATATTGAGGGAAGGCAACGAAGAGGATTTAAAAGCAAGGCAGAATTGCAGGAAACAGATTTTAGGAGGGAGATTCGAATCGCCTTTAAAGCACAGGAAAAGCGGCAAAACCTCGACAATGATGCCCTTGGCCAAAAAGGGCGTATGCGTTTTTTCCTGAATATATTCAGGAAAAAACGCATACGCCCTTTTTGGCCAACCAAGCAACCTGGAAAGGCAAATCAGCGCTACAAAGAAGTCTCGCTTCCCATCGGTCAAAAGGGCCATGCTGAATAAAGTGTCAAAACCAGAAATGCAGGACAGGCCATGGAGAAACGGGAGCCTGGCTACGCTGATGGGCGGGATGTAAATTGCCAACAGCCACTCTGGAGAAGTGCACGGTGTGTCCTGAAACATCTAAAAAACTGAGGTTAGGGAGCATAGGGCACATCCACTCATGGGCGTATAAATTGGGAAAACTAAAAATCAGCAAGACACAGGCACCCCAAAGTTTAGGGCTGCTCTGTTGACAAGAATCTCCACTTCGTTACACCTTAAATATCCCAGGAAAGAGAAAAATGGATAAAGAAGTTGTGGTCCTTATGTACAATGGAATATCACTCAGCCATGAAATCAACGTCATAAGGCTAGTAGCAGCATGATGAGTGGATTTAGGTACGACGATTCTAAGTGAAATAAGTCACACAGAAAAAGACACTTATCATAAGATATGACTTATAGAGGGACTGTAAAAACCGCTACCCTTGAACTGAATTACAAAACAGAATAGAGTCACACGTTTAGAAAACACACTATGGCTGCTTAACGGGAAAGGTGAGGTGGGGTGATGCATACAACAAGGGTTTCAAATTATCTCAGATACCGTTCCATAAACCCAATATGTAATAGACAAGCCCTACTCCTTCCTCAATGAATTGGACTCAACATCCCCAATTCACCGCCCAAGAATATATCTGACTAGTAAGAATCTTGAAACCTATGCATTGATATCTCTCTGTAAGTGAGTCAAGTGGGTGTAAAGCGGCAAAATCACAGCAGTGAAAAGCAGGTAAACCCCATTATAAAAATCAATTACTTTTAAAAACCCGTGAAACAAAGACAGTGAAAGAGAGAGAAATTCTTACAAAATTCGTTCAGGGGCTTTGATGCCACCTGGATTGACCATATCTAGACCCACAGCTGATTGAGACATAAGGGTGGACACTCTTGGGGCTGAGAGGTTTGGTGAGGTTGGGTGAGCAAACGCAGACCCTATAAAGTAATACTGCGTGGTACCCATCCCATGGGTCCCAAATCTCCAGGTTCAAGGGCATCTTCCTACATCGAAAACATTCATGAGAAACCCAGAAGATGGTACACCGTGTGATCGGGAAAGGTTTCCAAAACGCACCTCATTTCTCATCTCCTTGTGCTCGGGTTCGCCATTCCAGCCGCTTTACTAGCTAGCAATCTCCCTCTTGGAGAATCAGCACCTTTAAGCTCCTTTTCCGTACAGGTTGCAGTTTGTCCTGAGGATGATCGGGAAGAGGGGGAAACAATGAGAAACTAGCGCTAGGTGTTGGGACAGGCACAGGCCACTCTAATTTCCCATCAGGAAGAAGAATTAACCACAGGCTCAGCCTGCCCCACGGAACCAGAATAGGGCCTTAAGCAATCCTGCGGTTTTGCGGCCAGCGCCCAAGAAAGCGAGTTGAAAAATGGAGCTCAGGGGCACTGCAATTCACAAACCTGCGGACTTATAAATGATGACTCTCGTCCACAAATATATTGAAGGAAGGCAACGAAGAGGATTTGAAAGCAAGGCAGAATTGCAAGAAATTTATATAGTTTATATGTTAAGTGTTTATATACATTTAACATACATTAGCCTATTTAGGTTAGCCCCATAATCCTAATTTTTCCATCCTTCCACCTTTCATTTTGGTTAACCATTAGTTTGTTTTATAAGTCTGTGAGTGTCTTTTTCTGTGGAGGTATGTTCATTGGTAGCAATCTTAGGATAACTTGTATAAATGATATCATAGGATATTTGTCATTCCCTTTTGACTTACTTTACCTAATATGATTATTTCTAGGCTCATTTGTAGTCTTGAAAATGGCAGTCTTCATTTTTTTCCCGAGGCTACTATTCCATTCTGTACATATACCCCTTCTTCTTTGTCAATTCATCTGTTTATGGACCTTTTTTTTGCTTCCATGTCTTGGCTATTCCAATATTGCTGCAGTGCACATTTGCCTGCCTCTGTCTTTCCGATTCTGGTGGTCTTAGATTATAGGACCAAAAGGTGCCCTGCTACATCATCTGGTAGCTCAATTTTTACCTTTTAAAGCAGCTCCATTCAGTTTTCGATAGTGCTGTTACCACTTTACATCCCACCAGCTGCTAGAAGGTACAAAGTTCTCTAAAACCCCTTCAGCATTTATAGTTTGTAGACGTTTTGCTGATGGTCATTTGACTGGTGTGAGCTGAAACCTTTTTGGAGGTTGGATTTGCATGTGGCTAATAATTCCTTATACTGAGCTTTAGGCTTGTCCTTTTTTTCTTTTCCTCTTTTTTTTTTAAAGAGTGAGTACAACTCCTCTCTTCATACTGACTTCTTGAAAAATTTGTCATGTGTTGAATTTTCTTGCCTATTCCCTACTCCAGGGCATTTTTTGAGGGGAGGTGTCATTTACAGCCCTGCAGTCCTTGTGACTATTAAGCAACCATTAGCACTGGGTTTAAAGCTGCTGTTGTGAGAAACAGCCACAAGGCGGCAGCATTATTACGTTCTCAACCCTTGTTACTAGGGCAACAGAGTCTTCCTGGAGATAGTGTTCCGAGGTTGTATATTAGAGAAGAATGTGCGGGGACAAGCCCGCAGATTTCAGAAGGTAGATAGGAATCGACGTTAGAGCACATGAAAAGCGGCAAAACGTCAACAATGATGCACTTGGCCAAAAAGGGCCTATGCGTTTTTTCCTGAATATATTCAGGAAAAAACACATAGGCCCTTTTTGGCCAACCAAGCAAGCCAGAAAGGCAAATCAGCACTACAAATAAGTCTCGCTTCCCATCCGTCCAAAAGCCATCCAAAAAAGTGTAAAAACCAGAAGTGCAGGACAGGCCAGGTAGAAAAGGGAGCCTTGTTAAGCTGATGGGCGGGATGTAAATTGCCAACGGCCACTCTGGAGAAGTGCATGGTGTTTCCTAAAACATCTAAAAAACACAGCTAGAGAGCCTAGGGCCCTTCCACTCGTGGGCGTATAAAATGGGAAAACGAAAAATCAACAAGACACAGGCACCCCAAAGCTTAGGACTGCTCTGTTTACAAGGACCTCCACTTCAGTACACGTGAAATATGCCAGGATAGCGAAAAATGGATAAAGAAGTGAGGTACTTATGTACAATGGCATATCACTCAGCCATGAAATCAGTGTCATACGGCTACTAGCAGCATGATGAGTGGATTTAGGTACGATGTTTCTAAGTGAAATAAGTCACACAGAAAAAGAAACTTATCATAAGATATCAATTATAGAGGGAAAGTAAAAATCGCTACCCATGACCTGATTACAAAACAGAACAGAGTCACACATTTAGAAAACACTGGATGGCTGCTTAACTGGAAAGGTGAGGTGCGGTGAGGCATAAAACAAGGGTTTGAAATTAGCACACATACCGTTCCATAAACCAAATATGTAACAGACAACACCTACACCTTGCTCAGTGAACTGGACTCAACGCCCCGTATTCACCGCACAAGAGTATATCTGACAAGTAAGAATCTTAAAACCTATGTATTGATATCTCTCTGTAAATGAATCAAGTGGGTGTAAAGCGGCATAAACACAGCAGTGAAAATCAGCTAAACCCCATTATAAAAATAGATTACAAAAAAAAACCCAAAAAATACAGTGAAAGAGAGAGAAATTCGTAAAAATTTCGTTCAGGGGCAGTGAAGCAACCTGGATCGACCATATCTAGACCCACAGCTGGATTATATATAAGGCTGGACACTCTTGGGGCTGAGAGGATTGGTGAGGTTGGGTGAGCAAACGCCTACCCTTTAAAGTAATAGTGCATGGTACCCATTCTATGGGTCCCAAATCTCCAGGTTCAAGGGAATCTTCTTAGAGCAAAAAAATGAATGGGTAACCCAGTGGATGATATACAGTGTGACCGGGAAAGGTTTCTGAAACGCACCTCATTCCTCATCTCCTTGTGCTCGGGTTTGCCATTCCAGCCGCGTTACTATCAATCTCCCCACTTGGAGAATCAGCACCTTTAACCTCCTGTTTCGTACAGGTTGCAATTTGTCCTGAGGATGAATGGGAAGAGGGGGAACCCATGAGAGGGTAATTCTAGGTGTTGGGACAGGCACAGGTCACTCTAATTTCCATCAGGAAGAAGAATTAACCACAGGCTCAGCCTGTCCCACGGAACCAGATTGGGCCTGAAGCCATCCTGCGGTTTTTCGGCCAACTCCCAAAAGAGCGAGTTGAAAAATGGAGATCAGGGGCACTGCAATTCACAAACCTGCAGAGTTATAAATGATAACTCTCGTCCACAAATATATTGAGGGAAGGCAACGAAGAGGATTTGAAAGCAAAGCAGAATTGCAGGAAACAGATTTCAGGAGGAAGATTCGAATCGCCTTTAAAGCTCATGGAAAGCGGCAAAACCTCGACAATGATGCCCTTGGCCAAAAAGGGCGTATGCGTTTTTTCCTGAATATATTCAGGAAAAAACACATACGCCCTTTTTGGTCAACCAAGAAACCTGGAAAGGCAAATCAGCGCTACAAAGAAGTCTCGCTTCCCATCGCTCAAAAGGGCCATGCTGAATAAAGGGTCAATACCAGAAATGCAGGAAAGGCCATGGAGAAATGGGAGCCTTTCTACGCTGATGGGCAGGATGTAAATTGCGAAGAGCCACTCTGGCGAAGTGCACGGTGTGTCCTGAAACATCTACAAAACACAGCTTAGAGAGCATAGGGCACTTCTACTCATGGGCGTATATATTGGGAAAACTAAAAATCAGCAAGACACATGCACTCCAAAGTTTAGGGCTGCTCTGTTGACAAGAACCTCCACTTCCTTACACATTAAATATCCCCGGAAAGAGAAAAATGGATAAAGAAGCTGTGGTCCTTATGTACAATGGAATATCACTCAGCCATGAAATCAACGTCATAAGGCTAGTAGCAGCATGATGAGTGGATTTAGGTACGACGATTCTAAGTGAAATAAGTCACACAGAAAAAGACACTTATCATAAGATATCACTTATACAGGGAATGGAAAAACCGCTACACTTGAACTGAATTACAAAACAGAACAGAGTCACACGTTGAGAAAACGCACTATGGCTGCTTAACTGGAAAGGTGAGGTGGCGTGATGCATAAAACAAGGGTTTAAAATTACCTCAGATACCGTTCCGTATACCCAATATGTAATAGACAAGAAGTACGCCTTGCTCAGTGAACTGGACTCAACACCCCCTATTCACCGCCCAAGAATATATCTGACTAGTAAGAATCTTAAAACCTATGTATTGATATCTCTCTGTAAGTGAGTCAAGTGGGTGTAAAGCGGCAGAAACACAGCAGTGAAAAGCAGCTAAACCCCATTATAAAAATCAATTACTTTTTAAAACCCGTGAAACAAAGACAGTGAAAGAGAGAGAAATTCTTACAAAATTCGTTCAGGGGCTGTGATGCCACCTGGATTGACCATATGTAGACCCACAGCTGATAGAGACATAAGGGTGGACACTCTTGGGGCTGAGAGTTTTGGTGAGGTTGGGTGAGCAAACGCAGATCCTTTAAAGTAATACTGCGTGGTACCCATTCTATGGATCCCAAATCTCCAGGTTCAGTGGAATCTTCCAATAGAGAAAAAATGCTTGGGAAACCCGGTGGATGGTATACAGTGTGATCGAGAAAGGTTTCTGAAACGCACCTCATTCCTCATCTCCTGGTGCTCGGGTTCACCATTCCAGCCGCTTTACTAACAATCTCCCCACTTGGAGAATCAGCACCTTTAACCTCCTGTTCCGTACAGGTTGTAATTTTTCCTGAGGATGAATGGGAAGAGGGGGAACCCATGAGAGGCTAGCTGTAACTGTTGGGACAGGCAGAGGTAACCCTTATTTCCATTCAGGAAGAAGAATTAACCACAGGCTCAGCCTGCGCCCCGGAACCAGAATAGGGCCTGATGCAATCCTGCGGGTTTGCGGCCAGCTCCCAAAAAAGCGATTTGGAAAATGGAGCTCAGGAGCACGGCAATTCACAAATCTGCAGAGTTATAAATGATAACTCTCGTCTAAAAATGTATTGAGGTAAGGCAACGAAGAGGATTTCAAAGCAAGACAGAATTGCAGGAAACAGTTTTTCACAGGTAGATTGGACTCGCCTTTAAAGCACATGAAATTCCGCAGAACTTCGACAATGATGCAGTTGGCCAAAAAGGGCGTCTGCGTTCTTTCCTGAATAAATTTTGGAAAAAACGCAGATGCTCTTTTGGCCAACTAAACAAGCGGGCAATGCAAATCAGCATTACAAAAATGTCTCACTTCGCATTGGTCAAAAGGCCCATGCTGAAAAAGTGTAAAACCCAGAAATGCAGGACAGGCCATGGAGAAAACGGAGCCTTGTTATGCTGATCGGCGGGATGTAAATTGCCACCGGCCACTCTTGAGAAGTGTATGCTGTATCTTAAAACTTCTAAAAAACAGAACTACAGAACATACAGCACTTCCCCTCATGGGCGTATATCTTGGGAAAACCAAAAAATCGACAAGACACAGGGACCCCAAAGTTTAGGGCTGCTCTGTTTAGAAATACCTCGATTTGGGTACAACTTACATGTCCTTGGAAGGAAAAAATGGAGAAAGAAGATGTGGTACTTATGTACAATGGAATATTACTCAGCAATTAAATCAATGAAATAAGGCCAGTGGCAGCAACTCGTGCAGACTGAGGTACGATCATTCTAAGTGACATAAGTCAGACATAAAAAGAGACTTATCATAAGGTATCACTTATAGATAGTATCTAAAAATGCCTTCACATGAACGCAATTACAAAACAGAAACGGAGTCACACATTTAGAAAACACACTTATGGCTGCTAAAGGAGAAAGGTGGGGCGGGGTGATGCATAAACCAGGAGGTTGAAATTAACACAGATACGGTTCCATAAACAAAATAGGTATTCGACAGGACCTACTCTATAGCTCAAAGAGCTGGACTCAGCACACTGTTGTCACCAGGAAAGGATATATAAGACTGGTAAGAATCTGTAAAAGAACTTATTGATGTCTCTCTTTAAGTGAATCAAGTGGATAGATGTAGAGCAGGAAGAAACACAGTATTGAAAATCAGCTATACCCCATTATAAAATTAAATAACAAGAACAAAATAAAGACAGTGAGAGAGAGAGAAATTCTTACAAAATTTGTTCAAGGGCTGTGATGCAACCTCGACTGACCATATCTAGACACAGAGCTGGATGGGACCTAAGGCTCTACACTCGTTGGTCTGAGAGGCTTCGTGAGGATGGGACAGCAAATGCAGCACTTTTACAGTAATACTGCCTGGCCCCCATTCCATGGGTTCCATATCTCCAGGTGCAGGGGACCCTTCCTACAGCTAAAACATGCATGGCACATCCAGAGGATGGTACACCGTCTGATCGGGAAGAGTTTGGAAAAGTCACCTCATCTCCACGTCTCCTGGTATTCGGGTTCCCCAGCTCCTTTCCTTAGAGTCTCCCCACTTTGGGAAGGCAGCACACTCAACAGCCGGTTTTGCACGGCTTGGAATTTTCCGGTGAAGAAGGGGAATGGCGGGATGGAATGAGACACAAGCCTTAGATGTTTGGACAGGCATATGCCACTCTAGTTTCCTACCTGGAAGAAGAATTTCCCTATCCTTCAGGTGCCCCAGTAACTGGAATGGGTCTGTAGAAATCCTGCCCCTTTGTGTCTGCTTCCCTAAACAAGTTGAAAACCGGTGCTCAGGGGCACTGCAATTCACAAACATGCAGGGTTGTAGTTGACACCTCTAATGGAGTCATTTCTTGAGCCAAGTATTCGTAAAGGCCTTGTAAGCAAGGCAGAATTGCAGGAAAGGGATTTCAAGGGGTAGTTTGCACTCGTCATCAAAGCACATGCAAAGCTGCTGAACATCGCCAATGATGCAGTTTGCCAAAAAGGCCGTATGCGTTATTCCTTAATATATTCAGGAAAAACCCTTACTCCATTTTTGGCCAACAAAACAGGCGGGCAATGTAAATTAATACTACAAAGAGATATCACTTCGCACCAGTCAGAATGGCCAACCTCACAAACTGTAAAACCTGAAATGCAGGACAGGGCGTGGAGAAAAGGGAACCCTGACAAGCTGATGGTGGGAATGTAAATTGCTAACAGCCACTCTGGAGAAGTGGGTGGTGATTCCTTAAAAATCTAAAAACCAGAGCTTCAGAGCATATGGCGCTTCCACTCCTGGGCCTGTATCTTGGAAAAAACGTAAATTGACAGGACCCAGGCACTCTAAAATTTATGCAGCCCTGTTTACAAGAGCCTCTACTTGGAAGCTACCTAAAAGTCCTTGGAGGGAAGAATGGATAAAGAAATTATGGTAGATATGTACAATGGAATATTACTCAGCCATGAAGTGAATGAAATAAGGCCATTTAGGGCCACTCAGAAGGACCTACATACATTCATATTAAGTGTCATAAATCAGGCAATGAAAAATATCATATGATATTACTTATCGGTGGAATCTAAAAATTGATAGAAAGGTACTATCTTACAACACAGAAACAGAGTCCCAGACTTAGAACACAAACTTATGGTTACCAAACTGGAAAGGTGTGTTGGAGGCATAAATCATGAGGTTGGAGTTAGTATATACATATTTACAGAGAGAAAACTTGTAATCAACATGGACCTGCTGTAGAGCACTTGGAACTCTACTCAACACCCTTTGGTAACCTCAATGGGAAAATAATTCTAAAAAGAATATATAGTTATCTCTGTATAAATGAATCATGTTGGTGTATGTCAAAAATGAACACAACATGATAAATCAACTATATACTCCATTATAAATTTAAAATTAAGTTAAAGAAAAGAAAAATGATCACTAAATTTGTTTAGTCGCAGTGAACGTACTAGTGTCACATCCCTGGACACAGACACAATTTGGTCCCAAGGCTGGACTGTTGTACGCCTGAGGACCTCGGGAGGATACGCCAGCTAATTCGCCCCCCTTGAACATGTGCAACCTGGTCCCCTCTGCATGGGATCACTATATCCAGATCTAAGTGTGCCCTCACACTACTAAACCAGCCCTCTGACACCCAAAGGATGGTGGACTCTCTGGGCTGGATGACATTTGGAAAATCACCTGCTCTCAACATATCCTGGTGTTTGGGTTCCGACCTCCCGACTCCTTCGTAAGGGTCATCCCACTCTACAAGACAGCACCCTCAACAGGTGATTTTGCAGGGGTTTATACTTGTTCGGGGGATGAAGGGTAAGGGGGAAGAAGGAATGGGACAGAAGCCCTTACATGTTTGGACAGGCACATTCCACTCTAATTTAATACCCAAGAACAGGACTTGCCCTACACCTAAGGTTGTGTCAGTAACCCGAGAGGGACAGTAGAAACCCTGCCGCCTTCTGTTTCCCACAACAACAATTCTAAAACTGGACCTTATACGCACTTCATATTCACAATGCCTGGGGAGCTGTAAATGACAACAGCCCTCAAAAAATGTCTTGGGGTAGGTAATCGAAGTAGACTTCAAAACAAGGCAACCTTTCAATAACCCTTTTTCAAGGGGTAAATCTTACTGACACTGTTCAAAAAAAAAAGCACATAAGAAGATACTCACCATTGCTTTATGTTAGACAAATGCAAATCAGATGTACAAAGAAGTATCACATGGAACCACTCAGAATAGCCACCATCACAATGTCTACAAACAAGAAATGCTTCAGAGGGTGTGGAAAAAAGAGAAACCTACTACTTATTTTTTTTTTTAATCTGCATTGGGTCTTCGTTGCTGCGCGCGGCTTTTCTATAGTTGCAGCAAGCCGGGGCTACTCATCATTGTGGTACGAAGCCTTCTCTTTGTGGTGGCTTCTCTTGTTGTGGAGCACAAGCTGTAGGCACACAGGCTTCAGTAGTTGTGGCTCGTGGGCTCTAGAGCGCAGACTGAGTAGTTGTGGTGCACGGGCTTACTTGTTCTGTGGCATGTGAGATCTTCCCGGGCCAGGGCTCCAACCTGTGTCCCCTGAACTGGCAGGCAGATTCTTAACCACTGCACCACCAATTCTATGCTATCGGTGGCAATGCCAATTGGTAACAGCCACTATGGAGCACAGAATGGAGGTTACCAGAGTAAGGGGAGGTGGGAGGGATAAATTGGAAGTTGGGATTGACATATACACACCACTCTATATAAAAGAGATAACAAATAAGGGCTTACTGTATAGCACAGGGAACTCTACTCAATACTCTGTAATGACCTGTATGGGAAAGGAATCCAAAAAGGATTGGATATATGTATAACTGCTTCACTGTGCTGTGCAGCAGAAAGTAACACAACATTGTAAATCAACTCTATTCCAAAAAAATTGAAATTGAAATGAAATGAAGTAAAATAAAATAAAATAGAGCTACCAGATGATCCAGCAAGTTCACTCCTGTGTGCATATCTGGAGGAAAGCATAAATCGAAAAGACACATCTTCCCCAATGTTCACTGCAACACTCTTTACAATAGCGAAGACATGGAAGCAACCAAAATGTCCATCAACATATGAATATAGGTAAAGAATATGTGATACATATATATAATGGAATATGACTCAGCCATAAAATAGAAGAAAATAATGCCAGTTGCAGTAACATGGATGGACCTAGAGATGATTGTACTAAGTGAAGTAAGTCAGACAGAGTAAGACAAATATTGGATGATATCACTTCTAGGTGGAAGCTAAAAATTGATACAAATGAACTAACTTACAAAACAGAGGCAGACTCACAGACTTGGAAAACAAACTTATGGTTACCAAAGGGGAGAGGTGGGGGGTAGGGATAAATCAGGAGCTTGGGGTAAACATACGAATACTACTATATATAACAGATAAGCAACAAGGACCTACTGTATAGCACAGGGAGCTCTACTCAGTATTCTGGGAATACCGTTATCAGAAAAGAATCTGATAAAGAATGAATATATGCATATGTGTAACTGAATCTCTTGCTGTGCAGCTGAAATGAACACAACATTGTAAATCAACTATACTCCAATAACATTTAAATTTCAAAATAAAGAAAATCACCTATATTTCAAAAGAAAAAAAAAAGAATTCCCATCTCTTTATATGGCTTGATAGCTTACTTTTTTAGTGCTCAATATTATCCCATTCCCAGAATATATTAATACTATATCATTTCATTCACCTATTGGAGGACACCTTAGTTTCATTCACATTTTGGCAATATTGAATTAGGTGCCATAAATATCCATATGCAGGTTTTCCTCTGGAAGTATGTTTTAAACTACTTTCAGTAAATATCCATGAGAACACTTGACGGATTGTACAGTAAGGGAATGCTCAATATTCTAGCAAGTGTCAATCAGACTACCAAAGTAGCTGTATTATTTTTCATTTCCACCAATGACAAATGACATTTCCTATTGTTCCACATCTCCTACAGAATTTGTTCTTGTCATTGTTCACATTTTAGCCATTCTAAGTGTTACATAGTGGTATGGAATTGTATTTTTAATTTGCTTTTTCATGGCAGCATGTAATCTGGATTATTCTTCTGTATACTTATATGCATAGTGTCTATTTTCTTTGGTGAGGTGTCCATAAAGTATATTGGTCCACATTTTATTTAGGTTGCTTTCATTTTTTTCTACCCAATCTGTATTTGTTTTATTTATTTTCGTGCCTTATTGCATTAGCAAGGACTTGGAGTAAAATATGGAAAAGGAGTCATGAAAGGGGACATCCTTGCTTTTACCTGAACTTAGTGGAAAAGCTTCATGGTTTTGACCATTAATCATGATGTAAGATAAAAGTTTCCTGTAAATCTTTGTTATCAACTTGAGAAAGCTCCAGTCTATTTCTTTAACTGAGAGTTTTTATGAAGAACGGGTGTTAGATTTTTTCAAAGTTCTTCTGAATCTATTGATATGCTAATGATTGTCTTTAAGGTGTTGATATGATGGATATAATTATTTGATTCTAGAATGTGGAACCAGCCTTTCATACCTGGGATTATTTCCTCTCATTCATGATATAAAATTCTCTCAAAATATTGTTGGATTCGATTTGGTAATATTTTGTTGAGGATTTTTGCATTGATGTTCCTGAGAGATATTGGTCAGTTTTCTTTACTATTCATATGTTCTTCTAAGTTTGGATGTTGTGGATTTAGTGTCAGACATTCATTTGGGGAGATTCTCAGTCATTTTTAAAAAAATATTTTCTGTTCTTTATTATCTTTATTCTCCTCCTGCTATACCCATTATGTATAGGTCACAGCATTTTTCTTTGTTCCACAATTATTGATTACTCTGTTCTGTTGATTCCTTTCCTGCCCATTTTCTCTTTTCTTTTGAGATTTAAAGGTTTCTCCTGATATGTCTTCAAGCTCACAGATATTTCTCCTCAGCCAGCTCTTTGACTGCTAAAACAAAATACGAGAGACTTGGTATTTTATAAACAACAGAATATTTTTGTTTTCTCATAATTGCTGAGGCTGAAAAGTTCAAGAACAAGTAACCAGGGGCTTCCCTGGAGGTGCAGTGGTTAAGAATCTGCCTACCAATAAAGGGGACAAGGGTTCGAGCCCTGGTCCAGGAAGATCCCACTTACCATGGAACAACTAAGCCCGTGCACCACAAATACTGAGCCTGTGCTCTAGAGTCCACAGGCCACAGCTACTGAGCCCGTGAGCCACAACCACTGAAACCCACACGCCTAGAGCCGGTGCTCCGCAACAAGAGAAGCCACTCAATGAGAAGCCCGCACACCGCACCAAAGACCCAACACAGCCAAAAAATTAATTAATTAATTATCTAATTATTTTTTTTAAAAAAAGAACAAGTTGCCAGCTGACTTAGTGTCTGGCGAGGGACCAATTTCTGGTTCATAATGTGGGTCTTCTCGCTCGGCAATGAAATCATGGAATGGGCATAAGATCTTCTGTGTGCTACATTTATTAGGTCACTAATCCCATGTTTGAGGTCTGTGGCCTCATAACTTAATCACCTCCCAAAAGCCCCACCTCCTAATACCATCAAGATGGGAGCTGGGTTTCAAAATTTTAAAATTAGAGGTACAAAATATTTACACCATAACAGGGACCACAGAGTTAACTGATTTTTCCTTTCATGTTAAAGGTATGCACATTTATATTTATTATATAATCCCAAAACCCTTGTTTTTTTTTTATAAGATTCTTTTTCCGTATACGCCAGTACAGACCACTGAGTAGAGTTCCCTGTGCTATAAAGCAGGTCTTTATCTATTTTATATATAGTAGTGCGTATAAGTCAGTCCCAATCTCCCAATTTATCCCTTCCCCACTTATTCCCTGGTAACCATAAGTTTGTTTTCTATATCCATGATTCTATTTCTGTTGTGTAAATAAATTCATTTGTACCTTTTTTTTTCTTTTATAGATTCCTCATATAAGCAATATCATATGATATCTGTCTTTCTGTGTCTGACTTGCTTCACTCAGTATAACAATCTCTAGGTCCATCCATGTTGCTACAAAACCCTTAATTGTTAAGGAAAACTCTCAATTTTTCCCAGTATCATCAGCAATTCTTTCTGGCAGACACGTGATAACACTTTTTAAACAGGGATATTGAGACCAAGGCTCCTGACCTGCAAACAAACAAAACATCATTCATATAGTGAAAACTTTGCAAATCAAAGGATGAAAGCACTTGGTCTAAATCCCTTTGCACCCACTGCTGACAGAGGGCAGAGGTGTTTGACTCACTAATCTTCCTTACGTGCACTTCTTCCTAATGGGGTATTCCATCTAAAACTTATAAGAAGCGGGGATGTATCATGGAACACACCAATCGCTACTACAGATTCTGAAGCAGCAAAAAAAAAAAAAAAAAAAAAAACATGATAAATCCATCCAAAGGGTTCTGTCCACATTGTTACAATAGTTTCCTTCACACTGTGAACCCTTTTCAAACCCTATCACTTGAACCTATTTTTATTTTTTTCAACAAAAATAATGTTAATCTGCAGTCAGACACTCCAGTAATATTACACTATCCCTTGTGCAAGTATGTAGGGATTTGAGGAGCTATGGGAGGCCACCATGAGAGGTTGCCTAGAGTAATTAGGACATTTCATTTAATGTTGGTTCTTCTCCCTAAGATGTCTGCTATCCTCTTCTTTTTGTAGCTACTAGCATTGAGAAAGTGACCAAGATAAGGCCCTTCTCTTTTACTGCCCATGAATGGAACTGTGATTAACCCCACAGAACTTGGTGCTTCCAGAATCCCCTGAACCTACTGACCCTCCATGCATGGCACGACATAGATAAGGATGGTGACGTGTATCCTTGTATACAGCATGTTATAAAATGTTTGACTCTTCCCTTCCTCGTAATTCCAAAGAATAGGTTTCTTTGGATTTCTGCTTAATGCTGCTGGAGTTGGTACATAAGTTGAGGGAGGTATCAGGGCACACCAAAAGAGAGGGTAACTGCACAGAAAATACAAGCAGGTACATTTCTGTGTAGTTTCAAGCAGCTTATTTGCTATATCAACCATGGTGACATGTTGACCCTTCCTCTTTCTACTAGTAGTACAACAAACATAAAGGATATTTAAGCTGCTTGTTTTATCCCCACCTCTCACAATTGATCTGCATTAACATATAGGACAATGAAGGGCCCTTTCTACCATCTTAACCAATATTTGAGAACTAGAAAATGTCCAGATTTTTCTGGGGTTTATTTTCATATTCCCCAATCAGGCCTATGAAGGAATCTTACCTATTGTGTTTATTAATGAAGTCATATCTCTGACGGCATCCCATCATCAACAAAACTGGAAAGAAATTTGAAGGGTCTTCGATGTTACCATATTTGAAATAACAATATTTTAACCTGACACGTTTTTGGATTTTAGAAAAAAATATTTTAAATGAGACAAAAAATCATTTTTATGACACAAAAAGACGGCAATAGTTTTATATTTTTATCTGTTCCACTTGCACACAAGTGTCTCATGGGGTTATGTAAAGCTCTCCTGTTGGGTGCTGTGCATGGTGCAAGTATGGATTAAAGCTTAGGAATCTTAAGCTTCAGTCACCTGAAACATTTAAATTAGGATGCAAGCAATCCTGTCCAACATTTGAAAAGAGCAAGACACTCTCTTTATTTTATTTGTTAGGTAATTAATCTGTCTTTTCCCCAAGGAGAGAAACAAGTGGCATCTTCCATCAATGTGTTGCACAAATATCTTTGAACAGAGAGTGCAAGCAGAGGCTGATACAGGATGTGAAAAAAAAATGAGAGACCCTTGTGGCATTTTCTCCTAATTTATTGCAATCTCCCATTTAAAATGTGGCAATAATCAATCTTCTGAGGAAAAAGGCCCAAGGAAGGTTTTTGCTTCTGTGGAATAAGGGGATTGCTAAAGATTTCAGGAGGCAAGACGAATTAGTGAGAATGACCATGAGAAATCAGAGAAAAGTCAGATCCATGGATGAAGTGATGTTTACCACTGTGAATCAATGAGAAGTAGGAGCAAATGAAAAGAAAGCTGATACAACATTTTCTGAATAAATGTAACCTTTCAGCTGTCATAATACTCACTATGATACAACATATTTAGTTTAGAAAGTTAACTTAAATTTAAAGCTTAATAATTACATTTATTGAAGAAATGAAAACATATTTGTGGTTTAGAATAAATAATGTGTTCTGCTACAGGTAAGAAGACTACATAAATAAATAGAAATAAGACTAAATAAATAAAGAGGAAAATAACAAATTAGATGTTATTAACATTAAAAACTGACACTCATCTAAAGAAAGAGAAGGAGAGACAGAAAGAGAGAAGAACTCATCTCAAGCATGTATTAAAAACTCCTAAATAAGAAGTCTTCAGATGTTAACAAAAAAAAAGGAAGTCTTCAATAAGAAGATAATGGAATAGCAAAATGGGGGAAATATACCAAAAGATATTTCAAAAAAGAGAGTACAGAATGTTAAGTAAACATATCAAAAGATGCTTGGCTTCTTAGTAGTCAATTAAATGCAAAAGCGTGATACCTGGAATTATCACTCACCAACCAGAAAGTTCAAATGAAAATGACAGGTATTATCAAGTTTGACAAGAATGTGTATAATCCTTGAATCTCATTCACTGCTGCTGAAGATGAAAAATCATACAAATGTTTTGAAAATATTTAGAAATATCTAAAAAGATAAACACAAGAAAGCTATGACTCGAAAATTTTACTACTACGTGTATACTGAACAATAATTTATACACACACCACCAAAGCTCAAGTTCTAGAATTTATATACCAGTGCTGTTCTCAATAGACACAAACTGAAAATCACTCATATTGTAATACACATTGGAATAAATTAATTAATAGTTAAATATTTACATTATGGAATCCTTTGCAACAGTGGCAATGCATGATCACAACAACAGGCAACCATATAGGCATATTCACAAACAACATAAAATAAAAAAGCCCAATCCAAAAGTGATTTTACTGTGCCATAACATTTATATAAAATACAAAATACAGGTAAAGTTATCTTTTTGTTAGATACCAGAACAATATTAAACCTTAAGGGGAGTCACTAGAATGGGACCAGGGGGCCTCTGAGTATCTGGCAATTTTCTGTGTCTTTATCTAGAAGCTATGTTTAGAGTGTATTCAGATGCTGAATTTTCTGAAATTTGTCATTTCCTTACAAACCATGCATGTTTTTCGTTGTTTTTTATACATAACAAAAACTAAAAAAGATAGACCAGGGAAGGTAATTGTATTAGCACTTTAATATCCATGCTTTTCAAGGTGGAAGTGAAAAGTATTAAATACTTGACATTGTGATTACTTCTTAAAAGTAAGGTGAAAATTTGAGGTTAATTGATAAGACATACTTCTTCATATATAATCCTCAAAGAGGAGGGGTAGAAAGGAGTATTATTTTTTTTTCTTTAATACAGAATCGTTAAGATACAAAATAATGAAAACAGACTAGGTTTAAAAAAGAGCACACTGGACTTCCCTGGTGGCACAGTGGGTAAGAATTTGCCTGCCAATGCAGGGAACAGGGGTTCCATCCCTGGTCTGGGAAGATCCCACATGCCGCAGAGCAACTAAGCCCGTGTGCCACAAGTACTGAGCCTGTGCTCTAGAGCCTGCAAGCAACAACTATTGAGCCTGCATGACACAACTACTGAAGCCCATGCACCTAGAGCCCATACTCCACAACAAGAGAAACCACCGCAAGGAGAAGCCCGTGCACCACAACGATGAGTGACCCCTGCTTCTCTAGTAACAACTGGAGAAACCCTGTGCAGCAACGAAGACCTAACACAACCAAAAATTTAAACAATTAAATCTTTTGACTTCTGAGATGACTCACTCACGTGGCTGTAGGTAAGAGGCCTCAGTTCCTTGCCACATGGATCTCTCCTTAGGGCTGCTTGAGTGTCCTCATGACATGGCAGCTGGCTTACCCCAGGATGAGTGATCTAGCAGAAACCAAAGCAGAAGCTGCAATGTCTTTTATAACTTTGGAAGCTGCACTTTGTCATTTCTGCAATTTCTTATTAGTTAAACAGTCAACCCTTTTCAAGTGCGAGGAGCCACACTGGTACATGGAGACTGGGAGATAATTAGGGGATAATTAGGTCCATCTTGGAGGCTGGCTACCAAAGTGGCTGACTCGCCAAAGTCTGAATTTTGTTTTCTTCACTTCTGGAGAGAAAATGGTCAGTGAACCCCATTGGTGGTCTTTGAGATGTACCAAAGCTACCTCTTGCTCTCACCCCCAGCTGTGTGGCTGACAGGGTCTTGGTGCTCCAGCCGGGTGTCAAGCCTGTGCCTCTGAGGTGGGAGAGCCGAGTTCAGGACATTGGTCTACCAGAGACCTCTGGCACCTTGTAATATCAAATGGCGAAAGCTCTCCCAGAGATATCCGTCTCAACGCTAAGACCCAGCTCCGCTCAGAGACCAGCAAGATCCAGTGCTGGACATCCCATGCCAAACAACTCGCAAGACAGGAATGCAGGCCCACCCATTAGCAGAGAGGCTGCCGAAAATCACAATAAGGTCACAGACACCCCAAAACACACCACCAGATGCGGATCTGTCCACCAGAAAGACAAGATCCAGACACACCCACCAGAACACAGGCACCAGTCCCCTCCATCAGAAAGCCTACACAACCCACTGAACCAACCTTAGCCACTGGGGGCAGACACCAAATACAACGGGAACTACGAATCTGCAGCCTCTGAAAAGGAGACCCCAAACACAGTCCCCAAAGCCAAATGAGAAGACAAAGAAACACACAGCAGATGAAGGAGCAAGGTAAAAACCCACCAGACCAAACAAATGTGGAGGAAATAGGCAGTCTACCTGAAAATGAATTCAGAGTAATGATAGTAAAGATGACCCCAAATCTTGGTACTGGAATGGAGAATAGACAAGAAACGTTTAACAAGGACCTAGAAGAACTAAAGAGCAAACAAACAATGATGAACAACACAATAAATGGAATTAAAAATTCTCTAGAAGGAAACAATAGCAGAATAACTGAGGCAGAAGAACGGATAAATGACCTGGAAGATAAAATAGTGGAAATAACTACTGCAAAGCAAAATAAAGAAAAAAGAATGAAAAGAATTGAGGACAATCTGAGACATCTCTGGGAAAACATTAAACGCACCAACATTCGAATATAGGGTTCCCAGAAGTAGAAGAGAAAAAGAAAGACACTGAGAAAATATTTAAAGAGATTATAGTTGAAAACTTCCCTAATATGGGAAAGGAAATCGTTAATCAAGTCCAGGAAGCGCAGGGAGTCCCATACAAGATAAACCCAAGGAGAAACATGCCAAAACATATATTAATCAAACTATCAAAAATTAAATACAAAGAAAAAATATTAAAAGCAGCAAGGGAAAAACAACAAATAACATACAAGGGAATCCTCGTAAGGTTAACAGCTGAACTTTCAGCAGAAACTCTGCAAGCCAGAAGGGACTGGCAGGACATATTTAAAGTAATGAAAGGGGAAAAGCTACAACCAAGATTACTCGACCCACCAAGGATCTCGTTCAGATTCGACAGAGAAATTAAAACCTTTACAGACAAGCAAAACTAAGAGAATTCAGCACCACCAAACCCGCTTTACAACAAATGCTAAAGGAACTTCTCTAGGCAGGAAACACAAGAGAAGGAAAAGACCTACAATAAGAAACCCAAAACAATTAAGAAAATGGTAATAAGAACATACATATCAATAATTACCTTAACTGTAAATGGATTAAATGCTCCAACCAAAAGACATAGACTGGCTGAATGGATCCGAAAACACGACCGGTATGTATGTGGTCTACAAGAGACCCACTTCAGACATAGGGACACATACAGATGGAAAGTGAGGGGATGGAATAAGATATTCCATGCAAATGGAAATCAAAAGAAAGCTAGAGTAGCAATTCTCATATCAGACAAAAAAGACTTTAAAATAAAGACTATTACAGGAGACAAAGAAGGACACTACATAATGATCAAGGGATCAATCCAAGAAGAAGATATAACAATTGTATAATTTTATGCACCCAACATAGGAGCACCTCAAAACATAAGGCAAATGCTAACAGCCATAAAAGGGGAAATCGACAGAAACACAATCATAGTAGGGGACTTTAGCACCCCTCTTTCACCAATGAACAGATCATCCACAATGAAAATAAATAAGGAAACACAAGCTTTAAATGATACATTAAACAAGATGGACTTAATTGATATTTATAGGACATTCCATCCAAAAACAACAGAATACACTTTTTCTCAAGTGCTCCTGGAACATTCTCCAGGATATAGATCATATCTTGGGTCACAAATCAAGCCTTGGTAAATATAAGAAAACTGAAATCGTATCAAGTATCTTTTCCGACCACAATGCTATCAGACTAGATATCAATTACAGGAAAAAAATCTGTAAAACATAAAAACACATGGACGCTCAACAATACACTACTTAATAACCAAGACATCACTGAAGAAATCAAAGAGGAAATTAAAAAATACCTAGAAACAAATGACAATGAAAACATGAAGACCCAAAACCTATGGGATGCAGCAAGAGCAGTTCTAAGAGAGAAGTTTATAGCAATACAATCCTACCTCAAGAAACAAGAAATATCTCAAATAAACAAGTTAACCTTACACCTAAAGCAATTAGAGAAAGAAAGAAAAAAAAAACAAAGTCAGCAGAGGAAAGACATCATAAAGATCAGACCAGACATAAATGAAAAAGAAATGAAGGAAACAACAGCAAAGATCAAAAAAAGTAAAAGCTGGTTCCTTGAGAGGATAAACAAAATTGATAAACCATTACCAGACTCATCAAGAAAAAAAGGGAGACGACTCAAATCAATAGAATTACAAATGAAAAAGGAGAAGTAACAACTGACACTGCAGACATACAAAGGATCATGAGAGATTACTGCAAGCAACTATATGCCAATAAAATGGACAACCTGGAAGAAATGGACAAATTCTTAGAAAAGCACAACCTTCCAAGACTGAACCAGGAAGAAATAGAAACTACAAACAAACCAATCCCAAGCACTGAACTTGAGACTGTGATTAAAAATCTTCCAACAAACAAAAGCCCAGGACCAGATGGCTTCACAGGCAAATTCTATCAAACATTTAGAGAAGAGTTAACACCTATCCTTCTCAAACTCTTCCAAAATATAGCAGAGGGAGGAACTCTCCCAAACTTATTCTATGAGACCACCATCTCCCTGACACCAAAACCAGACAAAGATGTCACAAAGAAAGAAAACTACAGGTCAATATCACTGATGAACATAGCTGCAAAAATCCACTGCACAATACTAGCAAACAGAATCCAACAGCGCCTTAAAAGGATCATACACCATGATCAAGTGGGGTTTATCCCAGGGATGCAAGGATTCTTCAATACATGCAAATCAATGTGATACACCATATTAAAAAACTGAAGGATAAAAACAATATGGTCATCTCAATAGATGCAGAAAATGCTTTTGACAATATTAAACACCCATTTATCATAAAAACCCTCCAGAAAGTAGGCATAGAGGGAACTTTCCTCAACATAATAAAGGCCATATATGACAAACCCACAGCCAGCATCATTCTCAATGGTGAAAAAGTGAAACCATTTCCACCAAGATCAGGAACAAGACAAGGTTGCCCACTCTCACCACTATTATTCCACACACTTTTGGAATTTTTAGCTGCAGCAATCAGAGAAGAAAAAGAAATAAAAGGAATCCAAATCGGAAAAGAGGAAGTTAAGCTCTCACTGTTTGCAGATGACATGATACTATACACAGAGAATCCTAAAGATGCTACCAGAAACCTACTAGAGTTAATCAATGAACTGGTAAGGTTGCAGGATACAAAATTAATGTACAGATATCTCTTTCATTCCTATACACTAAAGATGAAAATTCTGAAAGACAAATTAGGGAAACACTCCCATTTACCACTGCAACACAAAGAATAAAATACCTAGGAATAAACCTACCTAAGGAGACAAAAGACGTTTACTCAACAAACTATAAGACACTGATGAAAGAAATCAAAGACGACACAAACAGATACAGAGATATACCATGTTCTTGGATTGGAAGAATCAACATTGTGAAAATGACTCTACTACCCAAAGCAATCTACAGATTCAATGCAATCCCTATCAAACTACCAATGCAA